>NC_053426.1:30639405-30824905 GCF_007990345.1 Gossypium hirsutum | reverse complement strand
AGAATAGGTGACAAGAAACACCGAGTGAGTTATAACTCAGTAAGTCATAAGCTATGCACTACCATCCATCAATAACATTATCACAAGAGAAAACAAAATGGAACGAGGCTAATTACTCCATCCATTCCGAACCATACCATAGTTCCTCCAACCTATTGATCAATTTCATATCAATTCATGCATTCACATTCCATATACTCATCAATAGGACATTGAAGCATTTTCATAAATCAATTTATTTTCGTTACAATCAAACGACTAAACGGCCTTTCACCCATCCTACGATAAATTTATGTACGTGACTTCAAGTATAGTTGTCACATAGGTTCAAACTTACCGAGCTCAACACCAAGTATAAGCATAGCACCTATTAGCCATGTACTCAAGACACTTACCCGATCCGCTGTCCGCGATCGACTCAATAGTGTCGCACACATAGTGTCCATAATGATTCACGAATGTATATGAGTCTGCACACTCAGTGCTATATAATCAACTCGCACACTTAGTGCTACGTAATCAAATCGCACACTTAGTGCTACATAGTCAAACTCGCACACTTAGTGCCGCTTGGTCAATTCGCACACTTAGTGCATCATATTCATTTCGCACACTTAGTGCAACATAGTCAAATCGCACACTAGTGCTGTACAATTTAATCCCGCGCACTTAGCGCCAATCTCATGGTCATAAATGGTTATACCCGCACGTTTAGTGCTGAGATCAACAACTCAGTACATCTTACCTCTTTTCTTTTCATTCAACAATTTCATCATCACATACGTACATGCATATATATATATGTATATTTATTCATTCCATTCAGCATCAATACATAAACATTATGACCATTTGAAATAATACCAACTACATGCTTAATGACTTACCTTGTGTTGGGTAAGACGGTTCCAACTCGACTACTCAGTGATCTTTTCTTTGCCTTATCGGATCTAGTTCCCTTTTGCTCTTGAGCTTAAGTTCAACAAAATTTAAAATAGTCATTAATCGACTATTCAAGTATACTTTCAGAATAATATATATATTGATTTGACCTTCACACACATAGATTATAGTAAGCTTTATAATAGTCAATAAATAACTCATTGGCAAATTTTCATTAATGTTTACAACAAAATCACATATTCACTACGAGCTGTTTTCCTGAGCAGTAGTCGCTAAATGTTTATAACTGGAGCTACAAAACTCCAAATCACTAGCCGTTAATTGTCCCTGAATATAGACTCGTATATCTTCCATCCATAAAATTTTCAGAATTTTTGGCTTGGCCAATCAATACCGGATTTTTCTTAAAGTTTCCCCTATTTCACTGTTTGACTATTCTGACCACTCTTCACTACGAATCAAATTTCTCATTTTACAGAATTCAAAATGTGTTGTATTTGATCTCATTTGAAACTAGACTCATTAAGGAGTCTAAGCATATAAATTTTATCTTATAATCATTTTTGTACAATTTATAATGATTCCTAAAAACAGAACAGGGAATCTAGTAGTCATTTGACTCAGCCCCACAATACTTCAAATATCTCAAGATCGCTAACTCTTTTGTTTTTATAGTTTCTTTGCAGAAAATAGATCTTCAAGCTTTAATGGCATAATTCACTCAGCTTCTAATTCAACTCCTACAAATTATGGCGATTTTCCAAAATCACCTTACTGCTGCTGTCCCAAACAGATTATTACCAAATCAAATACTAACATTAGCATTTCACCTTAATAGCTAGCTTACCAAGCCTTAATTTAACATATTAATCTTTAACATATCTTCACTTTCATCAACAACTATCAAAAGCTCAAGCACTCATCAATGGCAAAACACAAAATCATCATCAATCCACAAAATTGAACCATGGGTTTTTAGAACTCAAGTCAACTACTAAAACATGCATGCATCTCAAGAACAACATCAAACATACCTTAGTCTAGCAAACCACCATAGCCGATTTTCTCAAGCTCTTCCCCTTCCTTTCTTTCCTCTATTCGGCCAAAGGTGTTCAAGAATGAACACATTTTTTTTTTGTTTTCTTTCCTCAACTCACGGCAACAAGGGGGGGTATGGATGAGACCATTTTTTTTTTCATCACCCTTCCTTTTCATTGTTTAATTACCATGCTCTTTATTTTATTTTTCTTAGCATACATCACTAGCATAACATGTTGGTGACATGTTTCCACCCATAGCATGGCCAACCACTATGCTTTAATTTGGCTAATTTGACATGCAAGGACAAACACTTTCCCACATATATTAATGGGCCACTTGAACACTTGCCTAGCATATTTCTAAATTGTCTCACATAAGTCCCTACTAATAAATTCCACATACACTGACCAAATTAAAGTATGGAACTATCACACAAGCATTTACGCACATCATAAACACAGAATATAATCTTTAATTATTTATAAGACTCGGTTTTGTGGTCCCGAAACCACTTCCCGACTAGGGTCAATTTTGGGCTGTCACAACTCTCCCCCACTTAAGAAATTTTCGTCCCCGAAAATCTTACCGGTAAATAGGTTTGGATATCGTTCTTTCATCGAGCTCTCGATTTCCCAAGTAGCTTCCTCGATCCCGTGTTTGAGCCATAACACCTTTACTAGCGGAACTCTTTTGTTTCGTAACTCCTTCACTTCACGAGCTAGGATACGCATCGGTTCTTCTTCATAACTCATATCGGCTTGAATTTCAACCTCTGATGGCTAATTATGTGCGATGGATCAGATCTATAGCGTCGAAGCATCGAAACATGAAAGACGTCATGGATCTTTTCAAGCTCAGGGGGCAAAATCAATCTATACGCAACTGGCCCCACTCGTTCGAAGATTTCGTACGGCCCAATGAATCTCGGGCTCAACTTGCCCTTACGGCCAAACCTAAGTACCTATTTCCAAGGCGAAACTTTAAGAAACACTTTATCTCCCACCTGATATTCAATGTCTTTTCGTTTCAAATCCGCATACGATTTCTGACGATCTGTGGCTGCTTTCAGACTTTCACGGATTACCTTTACTTTCTGTTCAGCATCTTTAATCAAATCAACTCCAAAAATTTTACTTTCACCGAGCTCGGTCCAAAACAATGGTGTACGGCATTTACGACCGTACAAAGCCTCGTAAGGTGCCATCTTAATACTTGATTGAAAACTATTGTTGTAAGCGAATTCAATCAAAGGTACATACCGTTCCCATGAACCACTAAACTCAAGGATGCAGCATCTCAGCATATCCTCGAGTATCTGAATTATCCGCTCGGATTGACCATCGGTTTGGGGATGAAAAGCGGTGCTAAAATGCAGCTTGGTACCCAAAGCTTCTTGCAATTTCTTCCAAAATCGCGAGGTGAATCTCGGATCTCTATCCGACACGATAGAAATAGGTACTCCATGTAATCTCACAATCTGAGAAACATACAATTCGGCTAGTTTATCCAATGAAAAATCCGTACGCACGGGGATAAAGTGAGCCGACTTAGTCAGCCTATCAACAACAACCCAAATCGCATCCTTCTTACTTGCGGACAATGGCAGTCCGGACACAAAGTCCATTGTGACTCGGTCCCATTTCCACTCGGGTATCATGATCGGCTGAAGTAACCCTGAAGGCACTTGATGTTCCGCTTTCACTTGTTGACATATTAAACATCTCGAAACAAAGTCGGAGATGTCTCGTTTCATACCATGCCACCAAAACCGACGTTTCAAGTCGTTGTACATTTTCGTGCTCCCCGGGTGAATTGACATTCGGCTACAATGGGCTTCGTTCAGAATCATCGGAATGAGTTCCGAATTCCTTGGAACACACAAACGACTTCTAAACCTCAAACAACCATCATCATCAATCTGAAACTCCGATTCCTTGTTCGGAACACACTCATCTCGTTTTGCAACCAATTCATCATCGACTTCCTGAGCTTCATGAATTTGATGAGTCAATAATGGTTTGGCTTTTAATTCAGCTACTAACACATTGTCAGGTAGAACAGACAAGTGTACATTCATCGCTCGCAAAGCAAACAGTGATTTCCGGCTTAAGGCGTCCGCAACCACATTAGCCTTTCCCGGGTGGTAATCAATGACAAGCTCGTAATCTTTCAACAACTCAAGCCAACGTCTTTGTCGCAGATTCAAGTCTCGTTGAGTCATCAAATATTTGAGATATTTTCAATGCAAACACAATGGCGGCTAGTTCGAGATCATGGGTCGGATAATTTCTCTCGTGTGGCTTCAATTGTCTTGACGCATAGGCCACAACTCGACCTTCTTGCATCAATACGCAACCCAACCCAAGTATGGATGCGTCACTATAAATGACAAACTCTTTACCCGATTCGGGTTGCACCAAAATTGGAGCTTCAGTCAAATGAGTTTTCAGTTGATCGAAGCTTTTCTGACATTTCTCCGTCCATTCGAACTTAACATCCTTTTGAAGTAGCTTCGTCATTGGTGTGGCTATCATCGAGAAACCTTTGACAAATCGTCGGTAATAACCGGCGAGCCCTAGAAAGCTCCGGACTTCGGTAACATTTCTCGGAGGCTTCCAGTTAAGTATGGCTGAAATTTTGCTCGGGTCAACTCGAATACCCGATGCGGATGCCACATGACCCAAGAAGCTAACCTCTCTTAACCAGAACTCACACTTACTGAACTTAGCATATAACTGCTTATCCCGCAAAATTTGCAACACTTGCCTCAGATGCTCAGCATGTTCGGTCTCATCTCTTGAATAGACCAAGATGTCATCAATAAACACAACTACGAACCGATCCAAATACGGCCTGAAGATCCGATTCATCAAATCCATAAACACCGCAGGGGCATTAGTGAGCCCGAACGGCATCACTAAGAACTCGTAGTGACCGTACCTCGTTCTGAAAGTAGTTTTGGGTACGTCCGAATCTCGAATCCGCAACTGATAATAACCCGATCTCAAATCTATCTTTGAAAACACCGATGCTCCCTTTAATTGATCGAACAGATCATCAATACGCGGTAACGGATACTTATTCTTTATTGTCACTTTATTCAGTTGACGATAGTCAATGCACAACCTCATGGTTCCGTCCTTCTTTTTCACGAACAATACGGGTGCACCCCAAGGTGAGAAACTCGGTCGAGCGAAACCTCTATCCGTCAATTCTTGCAACTGAGCTTTCAACTCTTTTAACTCGGTTAGTGCCATACGATACGGAGCGATCGAAATTGGCGTAGTTCCAGGTACAAGCTCAATACCAAACTCTACCTCCCGAACAGGTGGCAAACCCGGTAACTCTTCAGGAAAAACATCCGGGTATTCACAAACCACCGGCACCGATTCGGGTTTCTTTTCTAACTCCTTGTCATCAAGTACATACGCGAGGTATGCTTCGCACCCTTTCCTTACATATTTCTGGGCCAACATTGCTGATATTACAGCTGGCAACCCCCTTAAGTCCGCAGACTCAACTCGGATTATTTCGTTATTTGTGCACCTCAAATCGATAGTCTTGCTTTTGCAATTCACAACCGCATCATGCGCGGTTAACCAATCCAAACCAAGAACATCAAACTCGTCGAACGGCAAAAGCATCAAATCGGCCGGAAAACAGGATTCTCGGATTATTAGAGGGCATCTCTTACACACTTTATCAACAAGTACGCATTGACCCAAAGGGTTTGATACTCGAATTACGAGCTCAGTAGACTCAACAGGTAGAGTCTTACTGGTTGCTAAGGTTTCGCATACATATGAATGAGTAGAACCAGGGTCAATCAATGCAATCACATTAGTATCAAAGAGAGTGAAGGTACCAGTGATGACGTCGGGGGAGGATGCCTCCTCTCGTGCGCGAATGGCATATGCTCTAGCAGGAGTACGGTTCTCGGCTCGATCGGCCGTATCAGAGGCCCCCCCTCTGACTACCACCCCTGCCTCCTAAAATTCTCGGTGGTCTACCTCTAGATGTCACTCCACTAGGTCTTGCACCTTGAATCTTATTCTTCTCATCCAGCTCCGTGCAATCTCTAATGAAGTGGTCCTTTGAACCGCATCCGTAACAGGCCCTGCTAGTAGACTTGCCCCAACATTCACCTAGGTGTCGTCTTCCACATTGGGGACATTCAGGTTTCTCGTGACGATTATTGCCCACACTAGCTACCGAAGTAGCTCGGGAGCCCATCGATGGTCTTGCCCTGATGGAAATTCCCGCAGTCGCCCTCGACTTATTAATGTCCTCCCTAAACTTCTTTACAGCTGAGAACGGAGCTTTACCCGTCGATCTTTTACGATAATCTCTAGCTTCAAATTCAGCCTTCCTCTTCTCCTTTCCAAGTTCTTCCGCCTTGCAGGCTCGTTCGACTAGTGTTACGAATTCTTTTATTTCCAAAATACCCATTAGTAGCTTTAAATCTTCATTCAATCCTTCCTCGAATCTTTTGCACATAGCAACCTCATCAGCTACACACTCCCGGGCATACCTACTGAGTCTTACGAATTCATGTTCGTATTCAGATACAGTCATACGGCCTTGCTTGAGTTCCAAGAACTCCTTACGCTTCTGATCAATGAACCGTTGGCTAATAAATTTCTTTCGGAATTCCGTTTGAAAGAAGTCCCAAGTTACTCGCTCGTTCGGGACTATGGAAATCAAGGTCCTCCACCAATAGTAGGCTGAGTCTCGCAACAAAGATACAGCACATTTTAGACATTCATCAGGTGTGCATGACAATTCATCGAACACCCGAATGGTGTTATCAAGCCAGAACTCGGCCCTTTCGGCATCATCAGTTACTATGGCCTTGAACTCCTCGGCCCCACGCTTCCTAATCAAGTCTACAGGTGGCTTACTCAGCCTCACAGGATCAGCGACTGATGGCATTACAGGCTCTTGGGGTGGATTATTCAAATTTGGGAATTGTTGGACAGCCGGGTTGGTTCGGGCATATTGCGCGACCCACTCATTCATCACGGTAAAGAAGGCTTGTTTAGCCCCCTCACCTTGATTATTCGCAGATGACTGAGGTTCAACAGGCGGCGTCCCTTGTGCAGGAGCAGCCGCTACGCTCTCAACGTCATCCGCTAGGGTTCTTTCTACACCGGGATCCATTTACTAATCAAAACAAAACATTTCAACCGTCAGAAGTCATCACCCATTTAAACATTAACATTAAGGCATGTATAGCTAGACTCATACGTGCTATGGTAGTCCTAGAACCGACTAAACCATAGCTCTGATACCAATCAAATGTAACACCCCGAACCCGAAACCGACACCGGAGTCGAACACGAGGTGTTAACTGACTTTAACCCCTTATAAAATTTATTTTCCAGACACTGCCCAATCTGTGTACTAGTCGTTTTAAAAATCATATCTTGAGTTTCGTAACTCGAAAATTAGTTTCGTAATTTTTCCCAGAAACTAGACTCATGTGCCCATCTATGTATTTTTTTCTAGAATTTTTGGTCGGGCCAATTAGTACAGTTTATTAGTCAAAGTCTCCCATGTCGCAGGGGTCGACTACACTGACCTTTGCCCATTACGACTTGGATATCTCCCTGCACGGGGCTTCAATACTGATGCCGTTTGTTTCTATGAAAACTAGACTCAGAGAGGAATCTATACATATATGGTACGATCCCTAATTATCTCTGGTTAATTTATAATGAATTTCCAAAGTCGGAGCAGGGAATCCAGAAACCGTTCTGGCCCTGTCCCACAAAAATCTGATTATCTCTTAATATACTGCCCATATGATCTTTTCGTTACTTCCTCATGAAAACAGACTCATCGAGCTTCGATTACATAATTTATTCATCAATTAATTCCACTCCTACTATTTTTAGTGATTTTTCAATCTCATGACACTGCTGCTGCCAGCATCTGTTACGAAAGTAACTAGGTCCATTTCATGCCTACCCTTGATCCAACTCAATCGAACATTCGTGCCATTTTCGCATGGCTTAAAGTTTACATGCCAAAGTTCAAACACAACGTAATAGCTTATACATGCCAAAATGTTCTTCTAAGCCAACTAAGAAGAAAGTACCAAAACTTGCTATCCGGTGTGATGACTTCGATGACGGCCCGATCACGCAAAAAGAGATGTGTCCAAGAAACCTAGAATAGGTGACAAGGAAACACCGAGTGAGTTTATAACTCAGTAAGTCATAAGCTATGCACTACCATCCATCAATAACATTATCACAAGAGAAAACAAAATGGAACGAGGCTAATTACTCCATCCATTCCGAACCATACCATAGTTCCTCCAACCTATCGATTCAATTTCATATCAATTCATGCATTCACATTCCATATACTCATCAATAGGACATTGAAGCATTTTCATAAATCAATTTATTTTCGTTACAATCAAACGACTAAACGGCCTTTCACCCATCCTACGATAAATTTTATGTACGTGACTTCAAGTATAGTTGTCACATAGGTTCAAACTTACCGAGCTCAACACCAAGTATAAGCATAGCACCTATTAGCCATGTACTCAAGACACTTACCCGATCCGCTGTCCGCGATCGACTCAATAGTGTCGCACACATAGTGTCCATAATGATTCACGAATGTATATTGACTCCGCACACTCAGTGCTATATAATCAACTCGCACACTTAGTGCTACGTAATCAAATCGCACACTTAGTGCTACATAGTCAAACTCGCACACTTAGTGCCGCATGGTCAATTCGCGCACTTAGTGCATCATATTCATTTCGCACACTTAGTGCAACATAGTCAAATCGCACACTTAGTGCTGTACAATTTAATCCCGCGCACTTAGCGCCAATCTCATGGTCATAAATGGTTATACCCGCACGTTTAGTGCCGAGATCAACAACTCAGTACATCTTACCTCTTTTCTTTTCATTCAACAATTTCATCATCACATACGTACATGCATATATATATATGTATATTTATTCATTCCATTCAGCATCAATACATAAACATTATGACCATTTGAAATAATACCAACTACATGCTTAATGACTTACCTTGTGTTGGGTAAGACGGTTCCAACTCGACTACTCAGTGATCTTTTCTTTGCCTTTATCGGATCTAGTTCCCTTTTGCTCTTGAGCTTAAGTTCAACAAAATTTAAAATAGTCATTAATCGACTATTCAAGTATTACTTTCAGAATAATATATATATTGATTTGACCTTCACACACATAGATTATAGTAAGCTTTATAATAGTCAATAAATAACTCATTGGCAAAATTTCATTAATGTTTACAACAAAATCACATATTCACTACGAGCTGTTTTCCTGAGCAGTAGTCGCTAAATTGTTTATAACTGGAGCTACAAAACTCCAAATCACTAGCCGTTAATTTTTCCTGAATATAGACTCGTATATCTTCCATCCATATAATTTTCAGAATTTTTGGCTTGGCCAATCAATACCAGATTTTTCTTAAAGTTTCCCGTGTTTCACTGTTTGACTATTCTGACCACTCTTCACTACGAATCAAATTTCTCATTTTACAGAATTCAAAATGTGTTGTATTTGATCTCATTTGAAACTAGACTCATTAAGGAGTCTAAGCATATAAATTTTATCTTATAATCATTTTTGTACAATTTATAATGATTTCCTAAAAACAGAACAGGGAATCTAGTAGTCATTTTGACTCAGCCCCACAATACTTCAAATATCTCAAGATCGCTAACTCTTTTGTTTTTATAGTTTCTTTTGCAAGAAAATAGACTCTTCAAGCTTTAATGGCATAATTCACTCAGCTTCTAATTCAACTCCTACAAATTATGGCGATTTTCCAAAATCACCTTACTGCTGCTGTCCCCAAACAGATTATTACCAAATCAAATACTAACATTAGCATTTCACCTTAATAGCTAGCTTACCAAGCCTTAATTTAACATATTAATCTTTAACATATCTTTCACTTTTCATCAACAACTATCAAAAAGCTCAAGCACTCATCAATGGCAAAACACAAAATCATCATCAATCCACAAAATTGAACCATGGGTTTTTAGAACTCAAGTCAACTACTAAAACATGCATGCATCTCAAGAACAACATCAAACATACCTTAGTCTAGCAAACCACCATAGCCGATTTTCTCAAGCTCTTCCCCTTCCTTTCTTTCCTCTATTCGGCCAAAGGTGTTCAAGAATGAACACATTTTTTTTTTTGTTTTCTTTCCTCAACTCACGGCAACAAGGGGGGGTAT
Organism: Gossypium hirsutum; assembly: GCF_007990345.1. Taxonomy (NCBI): domain Eukaryota; kingdom Viridiplantae; phylum Streptophyta; class Magnoliopsida; order Malvales; family Malvaceae; genus Gossypium; species Gossypium hirsutum. Next base: position 30,814,691 of record NC_053426.1, on the reverse strand, counting down.
GGATGAGACCATTTTTTTTTCATCACCCTTCCTTTTCATTGTTTAATTACCATGCTCTTTATTTTATTTTTCTTAGCATACATCACTAGCATAACATGTTGGTGACATGTTTCCACCCATAGCATGGCCAGCCACTATGCTTTAATTTGGCTAATTTGACATGCAAGGACAAACACTTTCCCACATATATTAATGGGCCACTTGAACACTTGCCTAGCATATTTCTAAATTGTCTCACATAAGTCCCTACTAATAAATTCCACATACACTGACCAAATTAAAGTATGGAACTATCACACAAGCATTTACGCACATCATAAACACAGAACATAATCTTTAATTATTTATAAGACTCGGTTTTGTGGTCCCGAAACCACTTCCCGACTAGGGTTAATTTTGGGCTGTCACACTCTGAACATCAAACAACCGTCAGAACTGATCTGAAAATCTGTCTCTATATCCGACTCACACTGATCTCTTTTGGCTAACAACTCACTGTCATTTTTCTGAGCTTCACAAATTTCTTCAAGAAATATCGGTTTAGCTCTCAACTCAGCTAAGATAAAACCATTATCTGATAAGGCTAGACTAGTGTTCAAAGCTCTTAATGGAAACAAAGATTTCCTACTCAAAGCGTCAGCAACAATGTTTGCCTTACCTGGGTGATAATCGATCACTAGCTCATAATCTTTAATTAACTTTAACCATCTTCTTTGCCTCAAATTCAAATCTTTTTGGGTCGTCAAATATTTCAAACTTTTGTGATCAGTGAATATGTGGCACTTCTCACTGTACAAATGATGTCACCAAATATTTAGCGCAAAAACAATGGCAGCTAGCTCTAAATCATGTGTCGGATAGTTCTTCTCATGTGGCTTTAGCTGTCTAGAGGCATAAGCAATTACCTTCCCTTCCTGCATAAGTACACAACCAAGTCCATTCATGGACGCATCACTGTAAATCACAAACTCTTTACCTGGTTCTGGTTGTACTAAAACAGGAGCTTTAGTCAACAATGCTTTTAACTTGTCAAAACTCTGTTGACACTTCTCAGTCCATTCAAACTTGACATCCTTTTGTAGCAATCTTGTCAGCGGGGTAGCTATCATGGAAAATCCTTCTACAAATCGTCTATAATATCCAGCAAGACCAAGAAAACTTTTAACTTCTGATACATTTCTAGGAGGCTTCTAATCAACAATGGCTGAAATCTTGCTCGGATCAACCTTGATACCTTCACCTGAGACAATATGTCCAAGAAAACCAACTTCTCGTAACCAGAACTCACTTTTGCTGAACTTGGCATACAACTGATTATCTCTCAGAATCTGTAAAACTGTTCTCAAATGCTCTGCATGCTCAGTCTCATCATGAGAATAAATCAAGATATCATCAATGAACACAACTACAAACTTATCCAAGTACGGTTTGAAAATTCGGTTCATTAAGTCCATGAAAATGGCAAGAGCATTAGTTAAGCCAAATGGCATCACAAGGAACTCATAATGACCATACCTAGTCTGGAAAGCAGTCTTCAGGACATCTGACTCTTTAACTCGCAACTGATAGTATCCGAATCTCAAATCTATCTTGGAGAACGCAGTGGCTCCCTTCAATTGATCAAACAGATCATTAGTTCTAGGCAATGGATACTTGTTCTTTACTGTTACCTTGTTAAGTTTCCCATGATCTATGCACAATCTCATCAATCCGTTTTTCTTTTTCACAAATAGCATTGGTGCACCCCATGGTGAACTACTGGGTCTTACAAAGCCTTTATCTGTTAATTCCTACAACTGAGCTTTCAATTCTTTCAATTCCAACGGACCATTCTATAAGGAGCAATAGAAATGGGCGTGGTACCTGGAATCAACTCAATACCAAACTCAACTTCTCTAACAGGAGGCAAACCTAGTAGTTCTTCCGAAAACACATCGGGAAACTCACATAGCACAGGCACTGATTCAATTTTCAATTCTGGATCTTTAGTGTTCAACACAAAAGTAAGATAAGCTTCATACCCTTTTCTCAAACATTTATGAGCAGACATAACAGAAATTATGGCAAATGAACTATTTGACTCTTCTGAATTAACCCGAAGAATTTCACCATTTTCACACTTCAACTCAATGAATTTCTCTCCACAATTCACTATCACATCATGTGTAGTCAACCAATCCATACCAAGAATCACATCAAAGTCATCAAATGGCAATAGCATGAGATCGGCCGAAAAACAGTAGCCTCTAATCATCAAAGGGCAATTTCTACATACTTTATCTACTAATACATGCTTGCCTAATAGATTTGATACTTTAATCACAAATTTTGTAGATTCTATAAGCATACTCCTACTAGGTATCAATTTCATGCAAACATATGAATGAGTTGAACCCGGATCAATCAAAGCAATAACTCTAGTATCATGGAGAGAAAATGTACCTGTAATCACATCGGGGGAGGATGCCTCTTCGCGAGCACGGATAGCATAAGTCCTTGCAGGTGCTCTAACATTTGGCCTCACTACTAAATCTCTAGATGCACTTCTATTATTTGCCCCAGCTCCCAGATTTCTCAGTGGTCTACCTTTGACAGGAGCTTTTCCTAATCTTACACTCGGTATTGCATCCCTTTTAATCATCTCGGGACACTCCCGAATAAAATGGTCTGGTGCACCACATCAAAAACAACCTGTCTCAGTTGCTCGACATTGACCTGGGTGACGTCGACCACATCGGGGACATTCTGGTCTATCAGGCTGAACGCTGCCAACACTTGCAATCAAGTGGTCTGAGCTTTCAGACTCATAAATCTTCTACCTCTGTTTCGACTAGAATATCCAGCTGAAAAATTAGATCTAGTAGAGAATTCTCTAGGCCTCTTGGATGTAGACTGAAATGACTTGCTCATTAGTCTTTTCTTCATGTCTTGCATCTTAATTTCAACTTTGCCCTTTCTTTTTAACAGCTCCTCTTCCTTACAGGCTCTCCCAACTAGGATAACAAACTCTTTTATTTCTAGGACACCAACAGACAATCGGATATCATCATTAAGCCCATCCTCAAATATTTTGCACATAATAGCCTCTGTAGACATACACTCTCAAGCATAATTGCTGAGTCTAACAAACTCGCACTCATATTTAGTCACTGTCATATTGCCCTGTTTCAACTCTAGAAACTCTTTTCTTTTCTGGTCAATAAACCTCTGACTGATGTACTTTTTATGGAATTCCTCCTGAAAGAAGTCCCAAGTGACTCTCTCTTTCGGTACAACTGATACAAGTGTCTTCCACCAATGGTAGGCTGAATCTCTAAGGAGTGATACAACACATTTCATACATTCCTCAAGCGTGTAGGATAACTCATCAAAGACTCTGGTAGTATTCTCGAGCCAAAATTCTGCCTTTTCTTTATCATCATCTTTTGTAGCTCGAAACTCTTCGGCTCATTGTTTTCTGATTTTATCAACTAGTGGTTTTTCTCTTATAACCGTACCTATGATTGGGGGAGCTACATGGGTGGTCTGATGATCATGAGGGGGTGGAGGTCTAACAGCCGAATTCGTTCAAACAAACTCGGCAAACCATTCATTCATAGCTTGGAATAAGGCTTCTCGAGCCCCTCCTCCCTAACTAACTGTAACGGGCCTTTCACAACTATTTGGTGGCACCGTCCCTTCTGCAGAAGTGGGCACATTACTCTCTACATCATTTGCACCAGCTTTTTTAGGATCCATAACTATAAAAGAAAACATTTTAAAATCATCAGGAGTCGTCACACTATCAACACATAAGTATGGCATGTATAGCTAGACTCTTACTCATACTAAATATTACGAGAATTGACTAAACCTTTGCTCTGATACCAATATATGTAACGACCTGAACCCGAGACCATAGCCAAAGTTGAGCACGAGGTGTTAACGGACTTAATTCATTAATTAAACAACTCAAACAATTTATTTTAGAACTTCCAGACAAGCTGGCTAACTGCGTCACAGTCACTTAAAAATTTATATCTTGAGTTACGAAACTCGAAATCCAATTCCGTAATTTTCCCTGAAACTAGACTCATATATCTATCAACTAATTTTTTTCTAGAATTTTTGGTCAGGCCAACTAGTACAGTTTTTTAGTTAAATTCTCCCCTGTTTCAGGGTTCGACTACTCTGACCCCTGTGTATTACAAATTAAATATCTCCCCGTACAGAGTTTCAATTATTATGCAGTTTGTTTCACATAAACTAGACTCAATAAGGAATCTGTAAATGTAAAGCATGACTTCTAATTATCTTTCTACAATTTTTGGTGAATTTCCAAAGTCAGAATAGGGGATCCAGAAATTGCTCTGGCCCTGTTTCACAAAAATTTAAATATCTCATAAAATATAACTCATATACCTGTTTTGTTCCATCCATATGAAAAGCTTTAATTCTATATCTCATTCACTATCTAAATTCATTTCTACTATTTTTAGTGATTTTCCAAATTTACATTGTTATTGCTGTCCGATACTGTTTTAAAGCTAATTTCACCTTTTTCATGATTTCCATGGAATAACTAGCATTTAGGCATACATAACACCAAACATGTCCTTGATTAGCAATTCCAACAGCTAATCATTATCAAGCATTTACATACCATTCATCAGCCATATCATAAGATCATACACAAAAAATGGCTACGATGCTATACATGCCATACTCAAAATGAAATGACTAGCTATACCAAAATAATCCTCGTGATAGTGTGCCCGGACCTTCGACGTACTTTATGATCCCCGAGTTAGCTTGAAAAAACTATAAAAAGAAGGAAAATAAAGGGGGTAAGCATTAAGCTTAGTAAGTTTGCATGCAAATAAATAACAACATTCATAAGAATTATCTTACAACTTGGCATGATACTACTTAATGCAACTTCATTAATTGTCATAGACATATTTTAAACTTCTTCACTTACTCACTTAATTAAATACTTACTTACTTGATCAAATTTATTAATACATTTTACTTACCTTTTTCCTTATCAAGCATACATGAACATTATATACTTACCTTTACTCTTCTAACATGAACTTGTCTTAACTTTTTAGCATAACTCGTCTTACCTTACCTTACCTTGACATTCTCTTTAAATTTTCCCGTTGAACCACTTGGAATACTAATGATACGCGGGTACCTTACCATTGCCATGACTTTTCATGGTCTTACGTGGTATCCTTTTGAAACTTACCATTGCCATGTCTTGACAGGGTCTTACATGGTATCCTTGCCTTATGAACTCACCAATGCCATGCCTTGGCATGGTCTTACATGGGACCTTTGCCTTATAGTAAGTTATCAATGCCATGTCTTAACATGATCTTACATGATTTCCTTGCCTTAGAAACCTTACCAATTGCCATGCCTTGGCATGGTCTTACATGGTATCCTTAAACCCTAATGTCATGACATTTGTATCCTAAACATTCTTAAGGTTCAATCGGCACTTTCTGAAATTACTTCTCCGTCAATTCATGCTTGAGTCTTCTTTGAATAATTTCATAAAATAAATATACACATACTGGAAATTAACAAAATTAACATAAAATAATAGAATATTGCATTTATTTACCGTAAACTTACTTCGAAACAAAATACGATCAACTATATCGATTTAGTCCACTATCTTTTTCTTTCCCCGGTCTAACTCCGGATTTTGTTCTTCTTGATCTATAATAAAAAAATTTAGCTTATTCAATACTCACATTTATTAAAACAGTGCTTGACCCAAACTTTGGCAAAATTATATTTTTACCCCTAAACTTTTACATATTAACACTTTTCCCCAAGGCTCAGAATTTAAAATTCATCCTATTTTGTTATGTTTTATGACATGCTGATCATTTTTTCCTTCTTTGACAACATCAAATTTTCACTCTAACATGTACTTATGACTATTAGGTATTTTTACCGATTAAGCCCTTTTACTCGTTTTCACTTAAAATTGAGTAGCACAAGTTGTCTAACATAATTTAAAACCTCATATTCTATCATAAAACACCAAAATACACAAATTTCACCTATGGGAATGTTTCCAAATATGAACCCTAGGTTGAATTATTGCTAGAATAAGCTTAATCATGTTACCGGGACTCTAAAAACGTAAAGAACATTAAAAATGGGGCTTGGAATTACTTACTATGGAGTTTGGAAGCTTGGAACAAACCCTAGCTATGGAGAAACCTTGAAATTTCGGCCTAATGAAGAAGATGGACAAAAATTGGCTTTTAATTTTGTTTTTAATTCATTTTAATAACTAAATGACCAAAATGCCCTTAATTAAAAACTATGGTGCTTTATTTTCCTTTAGGTATTTTTGTCCCAACTAGTATAATGGTCTAATTACTATCCAAGGACCTCCACTTTAAAAACCCATTACTCACAGGTACTTAATACCTTTGTGAACTAGAACACACATTTTACAACTTTTGCAATATAGTCCTAAATATCAAATTGGACCCTCTATCGATAAAATTTCTAAACGAAATTTTCACACAATCATGCAATCATGCCATAGACCTTAAAATGATAATAAAATAAATTTTTCTACCTCGAATTTGTGGTTTCGCAACCACTATTCCGTTTAGGCCCTATTTCGAGATGTTACAAATATTGCATAAATTGTATATACAGGGCTAAAGTTATGTTCGACTACAAATTGGCTATATATGGCACTTAGTGTGTGATTTGAGATAGCTTCGGCTATGTACAACACTTAGTGTGCGAGATATTGAGTAGTCAACGGTATTCTGAATATCTATGAGCTTTTGATGGATTGGTACATGTATGTACATGCATAGTATGAGCTTTAAAATGAAGAAGTTACGAAGTTTGCATATAAGCATATGAATAAGCATGTGAAACTTTTGTTAGTAATCATGAATTTCATGTTAATATGTTTAAATTGATGAATGGTGTATTTATGGTTAGTTAAGTTTAAATCATACGAGCTTACTAAGCTATAAAGCTTACTTTGTGTATTTTTCCGTGTTTTATAGTGATATTGGAGCTAGCTCAGATTCATGGATCGTCGGAGATCATTTCACACTACCACTTATCACTTGGTACCTTTGAACTTATATCAAGTATATGGCATGTATAGGTGTTTTGATTTATTTTGATTATGGATTGATAGTGATTTTGGTCAATTGTAATGACTTATAATGGCATATGTTTTGGTTTGTAAATATGGCCATGAATGTTGGCTTAATTTGGTAGATTTGATTATGTGCATATTTGTGCATATATGGTTGATATTTTGAGTCCATAAATGGATATGTGAATGACTTATATTATGTAGTTGTGGCATTGATATCATGCTTGTGAATTGGTGCAAAATGATGTATGATAGGTAAAAGTTTAACTAGATGATTTGTATATGTATTTTTGGTATGTTTTGATTGGATAAAACTTGAGGTATAAGCATATTGGTTGCTAGCATTGGAAATGGTATAAATTAGCCTTGTTTATGAATAAATTGGATGTTTATTTATACTACGATTTGGTGTGATTTTGGTTGCTTAGATGAACATAAGTATGGGTGGAAAATTGGATTAGTAAATAGCCTATTTTTGTCCACACGGGTAGAGAAATGGGCGTGTGTCTCAGTCGTGTGTGACACACGGTCTTGTTACACGGTTGTGCGTCCCCTGGTGTTGAAATTAAAATAGAGTCATGATGCTCCACACGACCTTTCACATGGGTGTGTGACTTGGCTGTGTGGTATAAATCAGTATACCCTACAGGTTTGACACGGCCTAGCACTCAGCCTGGAACACAAGTGTGTGTGGCCAATTCGAAGGGCACACGGGCTAGACACACAGGCGTGAGGTTGGCCGTGTGACCCATGTCAGTAAGCTCACTTGTTTAGACACAGGGTAGGACACGGGCTGGGACACGGCCATGTGCTTCCATTTCTAATGTCCACACAGCCTGTGACACGGGTGTGTCTGATAGCCGTGTGAGACGCACGGCCTGGCCACACGGGCGTGTGTCCCCTGTTTTGAGAAAAATTTTCAAAATTCTGTAGAGTATTCATGAGTTATTGGTTTAGTCCCGAACCACTCCCAAAGCATGTTTAGGGCCTCGTAGGCTCGTTTAAGGGACAAATTGATTGAGAATGAATAATGATTATATGTTTTAATTGAATATATGTGAAAAGCTTGTTTAATTGTTTTGTAAGTTTGATAATACTCCGTAACCCTATTCCAGTGTTGAATACGGGTGAGGGGTGTTAAATTTATTAGTATTAGAGCTAAGGTTTAGCCGATTCTAGGACTAACGTAACGTATGTGAGACTCTAGCTATATATGCCATATATAAATTGTGATAGTTTGCTGACTCCTGACATTTTTAAATGTGTTTTCATATAGAAATGGATCCCAATCGAGTTATAGCTGATGAGGTTGAATGTAATGCTTCCGCTCTTGCTCAAGGGATAGTGTCGTCTAATTCTAGACTCATAACAGCCAGACAGGGAGGAGAGGCTAAAGAAGCCTTCTTCCAAATGATGAACAGGTGGTTCACACAATACATTCGTACGAACCCGGCTGCTCAACAACCTCCACCCCCTCTTAATCTCCAACTGGTTCCTATAGCTCCTCAAGGAGTCGAGCTTTTAAGATTAAATAAGCCTCCAGTTGACAAGATCTGTAAACACGGGGCTGAAGAGTTTAGAGCTAATGTTGATAATGACCCGAGAGAGCCGAGTTTTGGCTTGAAAATATGGTTTGAGTGTTTGATGAGCTTTCTTGCATGCCACCTGAATGTTTAAAGTGTGCTATATCCCTTCTGAGAGACACCGCATATCAGTGGTGTAATACATTGGTATCTGTGGTGCCGAAGGAGAGAGTTACTTGGGAATTCTTTCAAACTGAGCTTCGAAATAAATACACCAGTCAAAAGCATAAAGTTTTTAGAACTGAAACAAGGCCGCATGACAATAACTTAGTACGAGAGAGAATTTGTATGGTTGGGCAAGTATGCTCGGGAGTATGTTTCTACCGAAGAGATTATGTGCAAGTGGTTTGTTGACGAGTTGAACAAAGATATTAAACTTCTAGTCGGGATATTAGATATGAAAGAACTTGTTGTGTTAGTTGACCGGGATTACAAAGCCGAAGATTTTAGCCGAGAAAAGAAGAAAGCTGAATCAGAGGCTAGAGATTCGAGAAAGGGATCGATGAGTAAATCTTATCAATCCTCGTTGAAGAAATCCTAAGACTATTTTAACCGATCGACAGCTTCAGTGGGATATTTCAATAGAGATCGTGGAAAGCAATACACTAGCCCTAAGGCTCAAGCCACATTGGTATCGAGTGTTGGCAATGTGAAAGATGTTAAACTCAAGTGTCAACAGTGTGGAAGACAACATTTTAGAGATTGTTGGATGAAAAATAATAATAGAGCTTGTTACAGTTGTGGTTTACGAGATCATTTTATCCGAGATTATCCTGGGTTAAATGAAAAAGATAAATCTCAAAATGCAAGATCAAGCAATATAGCTACTCGAGGGAGGCCACCAAGAAATACAGGAAATGCCAGTGGTAATAGTGGTACAACAAAAGATTCTACAATGAGATCTGAGGCTAGAGTACCTGCTAGAGCTTACACTATTCGTGCTCGCGAAGATGTGTCATCACCAGATGTTATTATCAGTACATTCTCTCTTTACGATACTAATGTGATTACTTTAATTGATCCTGGATTGACACACTCGTATATATGTATGAATTTGGTGTCTAATAAGAGTTTGCCTATTGAGTCTACTGAGTTTGTGATTAAAGTATCGAACCCCTTAGGCAAGTATGTTCTTGTTGACAAGGTATGCAAGAACTATCCGTTAATTACTCGGGGTCACTGTTTTCTAGCTGATTTGATGCTTTTTCCATTTGATGAGTTTGATGTGATTCTGGATATGGATTGGTTAACTTTACATGATACCATTGTAAACTATAGATGAAAGACTATAGAATTAAATTTTTAGAATAATGAAATTTTTCGGTTTGAATCTGATGAGTCAGGTGGATTGCCAATAGTGATTTCATTAATGTCGGCTCAGAGATATGTGAGAAAAGGTTGTGACGCATATCTATCATATGTTTTAGATACCAATGTGTTTGAAAAGAATATTGAATCAGTGCCAATTGTTTGTGAGTATCCGAATATGTTTCTTGAAGAATTACTGGGGTTACCACCTATCAAAGAGGTTGAATTTGCCATTGAGTTAGTACTGGGAACTTCGCCAATATCTATAGCTCCGTACAGAATGGCTCCGACAGAGATGAAAGAGTTGAAAGCTCAGTTGCAAGAATTAAAAGATAGAGGTTTTGCACGATCGAGTTTTTCGCCTTGGGGTGTCCTAGTATTGTTTGTTAAGAAGAAAGACGGGTCAATGAGAATGTGTATTGATTATCATCAGCTCAACAAAGTTACGATAAATAATAAGTATCCGTTGCCAAGAATAGATGATTTGTTTGATCAGTTGAAAGGTGCAATGGTGTTTTCAAAGATTGATTTGAGATCTGGCTATTATCAGTTGCGAGTTAAAGACTCAGACATGTCAAAAATTGCGTTCAGAGTGAGGTACAGACACTATGAATTCCTTGTTATGCCTTTTGGACTAACTAATGCTCTTGCCATTTTTATGGATTTGATGAATCGAATTTTTAGACCATATTTAGATAGATTTGTTGTTGTGTTCATTGATAACATTTTGATCTATTCATGAGACGAGACTGATGTAACAACCTGATTTTAGTTAAATCAGAACAGTGGTTTCAGAACCATAAATTTGAAGTCGTAGAATTATTTAAATATTATTTTTAATGTTTACATCATGTTAATTGATATGTGTGAAAATTTCGTAATTTAATTTTACCGTTTGTATGCTTAATTTGATAAAAAGGAGTTAATCGTGTAAATTGTAAAAGTGGCATACTAATTGTTAAAGTGTTTATTTTCTATGATTAATTAATTATGAAGCCCTTAAGTGGTTATTTGACCCTTAGTAAATTGAGTGGACGATTTTGGGTTTATAATATATAGTTTTCTTATTAAATTATAAAGGTTAGTTTTGTAAATTAGTAATATAAGTTAATATAATAAAACATAAGTAAACATTTTGCATGTTCATCTTTCTAATTGTCAAAAGTTGAGAAGAAAAAAAAGCTTTGAATGTGGTTTTAGGTTCAGCACTCATTTTGCTCAATTAAGGTATGGATTTTTCGATTTTTGATAATTTTTACGTTGTTGAGGTCGTTGCTTCGAATACTAGCTAGCCCATACTTGAATTTTTGAATTGGTTGTGGATTTTGTGATTTGCCATTGTTGATAGCTTGAGATTTTTGTGGTTTGATGATGAAAAATAAATCTTTATTGATAGATTATTATGTTTAATTAAGTGATTTTTGACAAAAATGCTTATTAAGGATTAAATTGTGAAATTTACAAATTGAGGTGTCAAAATGTGAAATAAATGAAATTTATGGGCTGCTAGGGACCTAGGGAATATTCAACCATGTTTGGGTTTGTTGAAATTATAAGTTTTCTGTGTTGTTTTGAAATAGGGACTAAATTTTGGAAATATGAAATGTTAGGGGCTAAAGTGCAAAATACCCATTTATGTGTTTTTGGATGAAATTGAATGAATATGTTATTAAACACGCCAAATTTGTAATAATTTAGATCAAGAAAGAAAGAAATCGGATTTGGATCAGGGGAAGTCGAAAGTTGTTGAATAGTCGTTCCGGTCCGTTCCCGTCTGTATGAGGTAAGTTGATAAGTAAATAAGTGTTCTTGAATTCAAATGTATATGTTAAATTGAATTGAATTGTATACATATATACACATGTTGCCAAAATTAAATAGAGTATTGAGTGACTTGTTACAAGCATGAATTGATCGAATTACGAAATCGAAAGCCCTGTACGAACCTTAGGAAATGTGTAGGATACTGATGTCATGACATTAGGACTTCCAATGTGTGAAACGTGTAAGATCATGTCTGGGACATTGGAATCATATATAATTTGTGTAAGACCCTAGCTGGGACTGTGGCATCGATATGTGATAACATGTAAGACTATATCTGGGATATGGCATTGTACGAGCTTATATGATTTCCGTGTATATTTAACAATTCCGAATGGTTCAGTGGGTAATGTCAAGTCAAGACTGAATGTGAAATTTGAGCTAAATGGATCAAGTATGTGTAAAGTTTATATGTTTATGAAAGTTAAGGTAAGTTTACTTAATGTGATCATATGAACTACATAAGAAATGTGATTATATATGTGTATGGAACTAATTAGATTCAACTATTTCGTATTGAATTATGAATGTTCTTGTGATAATTTATTTGCTTATGGATTACTAAGTTTTCCAAGCTTACTTTGTGTGTTTATTCATTGTTTTATAGATTTATAAAGCTAGCTCGAGTTTAGGGATCGTCAAGGAACTTCATCACACTATCGATCGCTATTTCGGTACTTTGAAAACTTGTATTTATCACATATGGCATGTATAGGCTAGTTTCGATAAGGTTCATTTTGATTTGTATATATGTAGCCATGTGAAAATGGCTTGTTAATAATGTTTATGTTTGTATATTTTCGGTCATGGTATAAGCTCATTTTGTAAAGTATATTTCATGGTATATCTTGTGTGATGTTTGGTTTTATAAGAAAAAATCGGTTCAAATGATACTAAGGTGGTTGATGGACATGTTTTTGGGTGGTTTTATTACGTAAGTTGGCTATGCAAATGAGCTTATTTTGTGAATTGATAAATGGAAGTGATGTTTACATTTAGTCTTGTATTTCAAAAAATTTAGCATAGACATGAACATTATTATTTAGTTAGATGTTAATGTCATAAGCTTATGTAATTACTTTGGTCATTTTGTGAGATAAAATTTAGGTTTTATAATGCATGTTTATATTCGGCTAATCTTAAGTAATATATATATGCCTATGATATTATTATTTGTGGTTTGGCTATTTGGGCAAGATTTGTGATGATAAATAATGAATGTGATTTACTTGTTAATTGGTTGGTCATTTTGGGTACTTAGGCAGTGGCTAATAATGATCATGTTTTGTTGTTATAATGTTATTTTATAATGTGTTGTGTTATTAATAGCTAGCCTATTTGATAAGAAATGATTTGGTTATGTATGCGTAATATTGACATATTGATTAGTACATAGGTATTTTATGTTGGTTCGACAATTGAGCTAGGAAATAGCTATTGATAATAAGTTGACTACACACACACACACACACACACACACACACACATATATATATGGATGGTATTAAAAGCATATTTGATCATGTTGTAAATTAACTAATGCCACATATGTGAATGAAAAATTAGGCCATGTAATATAGTTGTTTTGTTTATAATATGTGCATGCACAGAAATTTATAAAAATGATATGATTAACATTTAGTTAACGAAATAAATGTATTGACATATATTTGATGCATGAAATGTGAGGATATATGTTTGAATATGTATTAAGGAAGCGAATGCCATTACTGTTGAAGTCATATGGTCCAAACATTACATATATTAAGTACATGCAACATGGCTTTGTTGCACATTAGTTAATTCGAATATGTGGTTAAATAGTTGATATTAACATGTCTAAATTTTAAAGCATGATTTGCTTATGTATTATAAGTTTGTACATGATTTTAAACTCAAAAATTTTTCTGAGCTGTGTTTTGGTCTATAATGCCTCGTAACCCCAAATTTGGCGACAGATACGGGTTAGGGGTGTTACAATTGAGCATACCGAGCATTTGAGAATTGTGTTGCAAACCTTAAAAGATAAGCAACTGTATGCTAAATTCAGCAAATGTGAGTTCTGGCTTCGGGAAGTTAGATTTTTGGGGGCATATTGTTCCTACAAAAGGTATAAGAAGGTATAAGAGTTGATCCGAGCAAGATATCTGCAGTTGTTGATTGGAAACTTCCTAACAATATATCCAAGGTCAGAAGTTTTCTGGGATTGGCTGGTTACTATCGACGCTTCATTAAAGGATTCTCTATGATCGCAACACCGTTGACTCGATTACTTTAGAAAGATGTAAAGTTTGAGTGGTTAGAGAAATGTCAACAGAGTTTTGATCAGTTGAAAGTATTGTTAACTGAGACACCAGTGTTGGTTCAACATGAATCAGGTAAAGAATTTGTGATTTACAGTGACGTGTCATTGAACATATTGGGTTGCATATTGATGTAAGAGGGAAAAGTTGTAGCTTATGCCTTCAGATAGTTGAAGCCGCATGAAAAGAACTATCCGATGCATGATTTAGAGTTGGCCGCTATAGTTTTTGCACTAAAAATTTGGCATTGTCATTTGTAATATAACGCCCTAAAATCCTAAATAAATATTTTTGTATGTTTGTGACACACAACTGTGTGTCTATTTTGGTTCAAGCCTTGGCTTGTGCAAAAGTTTTGTTTTTAGAGGAATAAACCCTGTCTCTAGTTAGTAAGTCTTTTAAATTAATGTGTTTATAACATAACAGAAAAGGGCCTGTTGGTCTAGGAGATAAGTGGTGTGTGGTAGTTGCTTGAGGTCTGAGGTTCGAATCCTAGTGGGCGCGGTGGAGTGTTTATTTTGCTGCTGTGCTGTGGGAGAGTTGTTGGTTGAGCGAAACACTGAAGTGTTTGAATGGATTTTGAATTGAGTAGTTGAGAGTGAAGTGGACGACATAGAGGGATTTTAGGAGAAAATTATAGGGAGTTGAGGTGAGAGGAGGTGGTGTGCCGAATTTGAACTTTAGGCACTCAAAGAAATTGATTTTAGGGAAGATTTCTTCTTTGGGTGAGTTTTAGTTTCGGTAGCTGTGCACTTTTTTGGTTGCTTTCTCTCCTCACTTTCGGTTTGTTGACAATTGATTTCAGGTTCTTTTCTGCACTTTTTGGATAGCCAAATTCTGCTAGGGGATCATTCGGGTACTTTTCATTTTGTCTATTTCAGTTTTTGCTCTTCTTCCCTCTACACCTTTAGCAATCATTTTTTCCCTGTTACCTTTTGTTTGGCCGAATACTTTCCTTTCTCTCTCTCAAATCCTTTCAAATTTTGTTGGTCGATTCTCTTCTTCTTCTTCCCTCTTCCAATCGGTTTCTTATTGACCAATTGCTTCTCTTTTTCTGGCTTTTTCAATCGGTTGTGCTTGACCGAATACCACTTTTTCTTTTCCCCTATCTGTGCCAACTCTTCTCTCTTCTTCCCTGTCGGTCTTAGTTGTAATTACTGCTATTCGATTTTTCTCACTCTTTTTCCCTTTCTGTCGTATGAATAGTTTTCATCTAACACATTCTTTTGCTGCCAACAATTGCTAGGGTTGTGGTTGTGCTAGCTCTGCCTCTGTCGTAGTGGGTGATCATTCTGGGGATTGTAGGCCGATTTCTTCCCTTCCATATTCTCGGTTTTACACCTTCGGTAAGTGGTTGTGCGCTTGGTTCAAGCTATGTACGTATACTATGTTAGTTAATAAGTTCATTTGGAATGCAGGTAATCTCTAAAGGAGTTCGTAATCAGTCTCATGTATCGGATTAAATGTGTGATCTTCATTCGTTCAATCAAGGCAAGTATTAGTGAATATTTTGGGATAAATATTAAGAGGAGATGTTAACCCTATTGTCAAATGATTAATGAAGTATTTTGATTGAATGTAGGTTTCGGTGCTCGTGTGCTTTTCGCGCATTTTCTTAGCAAGGCGTGTAAAAACACTGGCCTTAATCGTAGATCGGCAAAAGCCGAAATAAGTGATCATTGACACTACATGGACATGCGCTCGCTCGTGTAATAGTCCAAATGCCTAAACATATGTGCATAATCATTGAGACCGGCCATGAGTGATTTCACGGTTCGAGGTTGTTTTGGGCCATTTTTGGCCGAACTGGGTCATGTGGCCCCACAGGCACGTGTGCCCTACACTGGTAAACCACACAAACGTGTAGAGAATATTGGGCCAGGCTGTGTAATCTACATGGCCAAGGCCATTTCTGGGCTATGTGGGCCACACGGGCGTATGGGCCTATAAGGGCCGCAATGTGGGTCGTGGGTCCATTTTTACCATTTGACTGTTAAGGCTGGATGGGTTGCTCGAGACGATTGTGAACCTACTGTTGGGTCGGTAGGTGTACTTAGACCCCTAATTGACAAAATAACTGAAATGCCCCTACATGGTAAAATGATTGATATGCCCTATGAGATGTATGATTATGTTTAAGCATGCCATTTTATATATATTGATCACATGGATGATATTATGACATGATGCATGATATGTTGCATGGGGATGGGAATTCTTTTGATTGGAGGAAGTGTGCTGTACTGATAGCTCTGCTGCAAATACTAATTAGTGTCGCAACCAGTACTACTTGGAGTGTAGGGATGGGTGGGTTGATTTTATCCCCACATGGAGTGTAGATTGGACGGAGATGGAGTGTAGAGGCTGGTAGGGTAGGATTTATTTATTGCATATCTGCACTATACTGTTACTGTGATTGGCTCAGGCCCACACTGATACTGATACTGTAATGGGCTAAGGCCCTGATTGAAATTGAACCATGACTGAATTGGGCTTAGGCCCAGATTATATATGCTCTCTGGTTGATTATCTGATATGGGATTACACACTAAGTTTTCAAAACTCACCCATCTGTTTATCTGTACAGGTAATCCCCAGGCTTAGGCGGGTTGGTGCTGCGAGGGACTTGAAGGTGGCCACACAACTGCACGGACTTTCTGATTGGGTTTTAAATTACTAATAGTTTTATTTTGGGTGTTTTAAATGTAATAAGGCCTCTAGAATTTTTAATCTTTAAGTTTTGGGTTTTATTTATTTTGATTTATATCTTCTAGTAGTAGGATACAGGTTTTCAGAAAGATAAACGTTTTTCGCAAATCACCACGTTTATGCAACATGTTTTTAGAAGCTTTCGCAAGAAAGAATGTTTTAAAATTAATAACAAATTTAATATAGTTAACTTTTTGTCAAATGACTTGAGCTTTGAAAATAAATAAGATATCCTTAAATTTTTGCTAAAGATCACAAAGAGGTTAATTATAGAACAGGTTTTTCAATGATATTATACTTAACGAAAAACACTTCAATGTGAAATCACCAGATTTGGCCATAACATCTAGGCCGAGTTTGGGATGTTACATGTACGGTGAAAAATGCCACATCTTTACTGATCATAAGAGTTAAAAGTATATTATGACTCAGAAAGATATGAATTTGCGACAAAGAAGATGGCTTGAATTACAGAAAGATTATGAGCTAATAATCGATTATCATCCCGGGAAAGTGAACGTAGTTGTTCACGCTCTGAGCAGGAAGTCATTATTTGCCTTGTGTACGATGAACACACAATTAGCTTTGTCTGATGATGGTTCGATTATAGCTGAGTTGAAAGAGATATCGTTATTTCTTCAACAAATTTGTAAAGCCCATAAATACGACAATGAATTGCAATTTAAACAAGTTCAATGCGAGTCGACTTCAAATTCAGAGTTTCAAATCAGATCTAATGATTGTTTGATGTTCTGAGGTAGAATCTGCGTACCAAAAAATCTAGAATTGATTCAGAAAATTTTACACGAGGCACATAGTGGTTGTTTATCTGTTCATCCTGGGAGTACTAAAATGTACAATGATTTGAAAAAGTCATATTGGTGGTCGGGTATGAAACGAGACATTTCGGAGTTTGTATTAAAGTGTTTGATATGTCAGCAAGTGAAAGCTGAACATCAAGTGCCTTTGGGTTTGCTTCAGCTTGTAATGATACCGGAGTGGAAATGGGATAGAGTAACTATGGATTTCATATTGGGATTACCCCTGTCTCTGAAGAAGAAAGACGCAATTTCGGTTGTTGTTGATCGACTGACGAAATCTGCACATTTTATTCTAGTACGTGCTGACTTTTCACCTGATAAATTGGTTGAGTTGTATATTTCTAAAATCGTTAGATTGCACGAGGTGCCAATTTAGATTATTTTGGATAGAGAATCGAGATTTACGTCGTAGTTTTGGAAGAAATTGCAAGAAGCTTTGGGTACGTAGTTAAATTTCAGTACAGCTTTTCATCCACAAACCGACAGCTAATCTGAGAGAGTAATTCAGATTCTTGAAGATATGCTTAGATGTTGTGTTTTAGAGTTTGAAGGCAATTGGGAGAACTATTTACCTTTGATTGAATTTGCGTATAATAGCAACTTCCAATTGAGTATAAAAATGGAACAGTACAAAGGTTTGTATGGTCATAAGTGTCGAACACCTTTGTATTGGTCTGAACTTAGTGAGAAACAGATTCACAGGATTGATTCGATTAAAGAAACCAAAAGAGAAAGTGAAAGTAATTCGCGATTGTTTGAAAGTAGCTTCAGATCGTTAGAAATTGTACGCAGGTTTGAAATGAAAAGACATTGAATTTCAGATCGGTGATAAAGTGTTTTTGAAAGTGTCTCCGTGGAAGAAAATCCTTCGATTTGGTCGTCAAGGTAAATTGAATCCACGTTTCATCGGGTCGTATGAGATTATTGAACAAATAGGGCCAGTGGCATATCGGCTAGCATTACCAATTAAACTAGAGAAGATCCATAATGAATTTCATGTATTGATATTGCGTCCTTATAGATCAGATCCATCACATATGATTTCTCCGTCAAAAATTGAAATTCAACCCGATATGACGTATAACGAAGAATCGGTCAAAATTCTATCATGTGAGGTTAAACAGTTGAGAAATAAAAGCATAGCTCTCATGAAAGTACTTTGGACACGACATGGTGTTGAAGAGGATACGTGGGAGCCTAAGGGAGCTATGAGAAAACAGTACCCTAACCTATTCACTAGTAAGATTTTCGGGGACGAAAATCCCTAATGGGGGAGAGTTGTAACAATACATTTTTGGTCAAATCAGAATCGTCGCTCGGGACCACAAATCTGAGGTCTAAATATTCATTTTATTATTATTTTATTTTTTATATCACAATAGTATGTATATGTGAAAGTTTCGCGAAGAAATTTTATCATTTGAATAGTTAATTTGATAAAAAGGACTAAATCGTATAAAATGCAAAAATGTTGTTCGATTAGCTAAAGGTGTCAAATAGCTATAGAACCTTAAAGTTAAGGTCCTTAAATGGTAATTATACCATTTTAGTTATGAGTGGACAAATATGGACAAGTATTAAGTGATTTATATGTTTATTGATTAAGGTTAATTTTGTAATTTAGTAAATAAATGAAAGTTAAATAAAAAATGTTTAATTTGTATTCATCTTCTTCAAAAGGCAAAAACCAACAGATTATCTTGATAATATTAGGGCCAAGGTTTGAAATTTCTATTTTCATCAATTAGGTATGTGTTTTTGATCCGTTTTTAATGATTCTATGTTTTTAAAATCGTTGCAACTAGGTTTATCTAGCCCAGAGACTAATTTGCAAAACTATTAAAGATTTTGAATGTAACGCCCCAATTTTCGGGAATTCTGTGAATGTTGGCATAGGTTTAATTATGTTAGTGGGCCTCTAGAAGGCCCAAGCTTAAGATAGAACCCGACAATTTTAGTTAAATTTTGTTCCATAAGAAAAACGGGGTGAAATTATGAAATAGGACCTATGTGAAAATGTTTGAAAATGCTATATGCTAAATTGAAGTGGCCAAACAAATAGGAGTGCAAAATAGGAGGATTTGCATGACAAACCTCCCATTTTACATGAAGTGGCCGGCCATTATGTTGTTGAAGACAATATGTGCATTTGATATCCATAATTTATGGTACAAATTGATAAAAATTGATAATGGGTTAGGTAAATGTTCCATGATAATGGGTTAGGTAAATGTTCCATGATGGGCATTTCATGTCTTTTGTATTAAAGAATTAAATGGATGAAATATTAAATTTTATTAAAAGAAAAAGGGGTGAAAAGAACAAAGTTTTGTCCATCTTTGTTCATCATAGCTGAAAGTTAGAGAAGAGAAAGGAGAGGAGAAAGCTCTTGAATGTTCGGTCACTTGGGGAAGAAAATTGAAGGTAAGTTCATGATAGTTTGCTTCTATCTTGATGTTCATGAGTTCTTCTTAATTCTACCTTAACTCTTGAAGCATATTTTGGTTTTTGGGTGTGTTGTGAGCATTTGGTCATGAATTAAAATGAAGGAAATGGTTGTTGTTTCAAGTTCTTTTGATGAAAAATGGAAGATAGGTGAAGTTGAGCCAAACAAATGATCATGCATGTGCCTTAGATGCTAAAGGGAAAAATCGGCTAACATATTGTGCTTTAAAATGATGAAATGGAGATTATGCTTAAGTAAAAATCATAGATATGTGATGATTGATTGGTGATATACATGTTTAAATAACATGCATGCAAGTTGTGTGTGAAAGAGTGAATTTGGTAATAAATCTGCTTGGGACAGCAGCAGTAATGTGACTTTGGAAAATCACCATAAATTGTGGGATATGAATTAGAAGCTGAATAAATTATGTAGTTAAATCTTAATGAGTCTAGTTTCAAATGAAATAAACAAGAACATATTCTGAATTCTGTACAATGAGAAATTTGATTCGTAATGAAGAGTGGTCAGATTAGTCAAACAGTGAAACATGGGAAAATTCTGAGAAAAATCTGGTATTGATTAGCTAAACCAAAAATTCTGAAAGTTTTATGGATAGAAGATATATGAGTCTATTTTCAGGGAAAATTAACGACACTTGATTTGGAGTTTCGTAGCTCCAGTTATAAATGATTTAGTGACTGTTGCTCAGGAAGACAACTTGCAGTGAAATTTTGATTATGTGGTAAACATTGACAAAAAAAATTGTTAATGAGTTGCTTATTGATTTCTTATAAGCTTACTATGATCTGTAGGTGTGGTTGGCCGAATATTGTAAGGGGTTAATACGTAGTTCTTATTTGAATAGTTAGATTAACGTGTTAGTAATCCAATTGTAGACAGTTCGTGTGTGGATCTCATCAGCATATCGTCGCAAATAGGTGTGTAACTAACACCCTCTTTCTTAGTCTAGATCGGCAAAAGCCGAAAAGCCGAAATGCCGAAAATCGGTATTTCATAGATTTATGAGTGTGCGGATGCTCGTGAGGTAAATCAATTAATATTTTTGGTAAGCTGCAATGTTTGGACTGTAAAGTGCATGATTTCTGTGCCCTCGATATTTTTGGGCTTAATGGGCCAAAATTGGATTGATGGGCCAATGGGCCCAATTCGGTAAGAACCCTCGATAGTGATTCTGTTAGTACATGAAAGGTAGGAATATGCATGAAAAACCCTAAAATAGATAAATTACTGAAATACCTTTAAAAGTGGAAAATTTACAGTTTTACCCTTAGGAGATAAATTACCGAAATACCCCTAGGGTTAAATTGACCTAAATGCATGTTTGACTGTTGTTATTTACTGCATGCCATGTTGTTATTATCTGATGCATGGGATTGGGATATTGACGGAGGAAGTACTGAAAGTGACTTGTCCACGTACTGGAGGCTTTGCCTCAATTTACTGTTAACTGAGTAGCAAGGCTGCAATTGTGGAGTGTTGGGTTGCTATTCCCCACATGGAGTGTATGGCTGGTACAGGTGGAGTGTAGTGGTTGGTGGGTTGAGTTGTCTCCCCAAATGGGCTTTTATTGATGTTGCATGTATTTTGAAATGGGCCTATGGGCCATACTGTTATCTGAATATGGGGCTAAGGCCCAGTTTATTGTAATCTGAAAAAGGCTCTGGCCTAGTATCACTGTTACATGAATGGGCTTAGGCCCAATGGGCTTGAGCTGACTTGGACTTTGAATGGGTTTTCCTTACACACCGAGTTTCCCCAAACTCACCCTTTTTTTAACCTTGCAGGTGAGCCTTGATGTGGGTGACTTGGAGCTAGAGGGGATTTAGAGTGGCCATGGTGAATACTTTTGGGTTTGAAAAAGAGACTGGTTTTCTTAAGTTAATTTTAATTACTATTTAATTTTTGGGTTGTAATAAGACCATTTTAACTTTATTTTCTTCTTTGATTTTCTGGGATTATATTATTTTAAACAACTTTAAATTGATGGATAATAATTCAAATGGGCTAGACTTAGGGTGTGATTTCAAAACAATACTTGTTTTTCTTTTAAATAACACGATGTCACGAATACTCGATTTACCAAAGATAACCACTCAAAGAAATTTCAACTTGTTATAACCAAGTGTGGCAATGGATGTGGACATGTCTAGGATTGGATCCAATCGGAGAGCTTGGTACTTAAGTAGCCTTCATGGCTCACCTCCTCTGTTATGGATACCTACCTGGTGCCCAGCTTCCATTCACTTGGTTAGTTTAACAAAAGTCGGCTTTTAAAACACTAAAAAGGGAACACGGGTTTTTGACTTTAATGTGGCACGTCAGATTTGGCCTTAACGTCTGGGCCGGGTTTGGGGGTACTACATTTAGTGGTATCAGAGCCCAGTTGCGACAACTCGGCTGTGGATCGGGTCCAAAAAGGGTTTTCAAAACTTTATGCCAAAAAAAGAAGGTATTTTGGGAAAAACCTGACTTTTGAAAATTTCTTGTTTAAAGGAGATAATCTCCGAACTTGTTTTTTTTAACACAAATGTTTGGAAAATGGATTTCAAAAAGCCTAAATCTTTTGAGTTTATCTGAAAACTGATGAGGTGGCACACTGAATCCTGGCACCAAGGCTGT
The DNA here is from genome assembly GCF_007990345.1 of Gossypium hirsutum. Classification (NCBI taxonomy): domain Eukaryota; kingdom Viridiplantae; phylum Streptophyta; class Magnoliopsida; order Malvales; family Malvaceae; genus Gossypium; species Gossypium hirsutum. The sequence goes on along the minus strand of NC_053426.1, from coordinate 30,791,916 downwards.
AAGTACTATTCTGTTTTATAAACTGAACTGTACTGTAGTTAGTACTAAACCTTAGAGATAGTACTATAGATAATATAGCGTAAGGGCTACGAAACTGAGACTGTAGGGTAAACTAAGCCCTAGGAAACTGAGACAGTAGCTAAACTGTGGTTATGCGAGAACAACTCTGAAACCTTATCTGTTCATGAGATGTTCTGTAATAAATAGTGGAAACAGTAAACTAACTGCATAAAATTCGTAATCAGATAAATCGATATGAGTACGAGAGCTACTCGGGGAAGAGGCCGTGGTCGAGGCCGAGGTAGTACTCAAGCTGGATCTTCGTCTTCTGAACACATACCCGCTGGAGTAGCACGACCACCACCGGTGGATGAGAATGGGCCGTATGATCGGGCCGCAGGGGAAGATGCTCTGTCCCAGGCCATGTTAAGAGTTTCGGAAAGGGTGGCCGGAGCTAATATCTGGCCCATGAATAGGGGGTCCATTTCTGAGTGACTCTGGGCCAACGGAGCGGAAGTTTTTAGGGGTGCATCTGGAGTAGCCTCAAATGTGGCTGAGTACTGGTTGGAAGCCACGGAGCGGATTATGGATGACTTGGACTGCTCAGTAGAGCAAAATTTAAAAGGAGCAGTATCCTTACTACGGGACGAGGCGTATCAGTGGTGGATCACTGTGAGAGAGGGTACCCTAGCTGAGAGGGTAACTTGGGAGTTGTTTAAGCAGTCCTTCAAGGTGAAGTATGTCGGAGCTAGCTTTGTGGATGTGCGAAGGAAGGAATTCCTGAACCTGACCCAGGGTGGTAAGACCATTGCTGAATATGAGGCAGAGTTTCTGCGATTGAGCCGGTATGCTAATGGTATTGTCTCTACCAAATACGAGCACAGTGTTTGCTTTGAGGATGGCCTCAGGGATGAGCTAATGGTGCTCATAGCTCCGCAAAGAGAGCGCGATTTTGCTTCACTGGCAGAAAAGGCTAAGATAGCCGAAGAGGTGAAGCAAGCTGAATGAAGGAACTATGACAGGGATCGAAATCGGTTCAGGAGAGATGCTAGACCAACTGGTGCTGCAAACTGGAATGTTAAGAGAGCTGGGATGGAGGAACAAGTTCGAGCGGTTTCGGTGAACACTGTTAGACCACAAACTTGTGGAGATTGTGGTAGAATGCATCTGGGGGAATGTTGGAAACATTCTGGGGCTTGTCTTCGTTGTGGATCAAAGGAACATAAGATCAGGGATTGTCCTAAGAGGCCAGCTCAGGCTCAAGTGGTTGAACAAAGGGCTATGCAACCCGTACAAACAGCGCGAGGTGGACCGTCGCCATCGAGAGGTCATGGCCGAGGTCGCGGTGACAATGGCCATGGACGTGTGGCACCTGGCAAGGGTACTATTAACACTGAGGCTCGTCAGCCAGCTTTGGTATATGCTGCTCGTCGCCGCGAGGAGGGTGACGCACCTGACGTCATAACTGGTACGTTTTTGGTTTCTAGCATGCCGTATACTGCATTGGTGGATGTTGGATCTACTCATTCCTATGTTGCATGTGCCATATCTGGGTCGTTGGGTGTGCACTCTGAGGAGATTGTGAGTGGGGTATCTGTACTAAGTCATTTGGGTCACTCGGTTAGGGTAAACAAACTGTATAGGGATGTACAAATAGAAACTCAAGGTAAGATTTTCCCTGGAGATTGATGGAGTTACCGTTCGGAGAGTTTGATCTCATTTTGGGAATGGACTGGCTTGTTAAGCATAAAGCGACTCTGGATTGTGCTGCTAAATGAATGGTGTTAAGGACCACAAAGGATGAGGAGGTTATGGTGATAGGTGAGCGAAGGGATTATTTGTCCAATGTGGTGTCAACATTAAGAGCCGAAAAGTGGATTCAGAAAGGTTGTGAGGTCTATTTGGCATTTGTAAGTCAGTCAGAAGAGGAGGGACTGACAGTGGATAAGGTTAGGACCGTAAAGGAGTTCCAAGATGTTTTTTCGGAGGAGCTTCCAGGATTGCCTCCGAACCGAGAAGTTGAGTTTGGAATAGATTTGTTGCCTGGAACGGCGCCTGTGTCCATCGCACCGTATAGGATGGCACCGAAGGAGTTAGTGGAGTTAAAGGCTCAAATTCAAGAGTTGTTGGATAGGGTATTCATTAGGCCAAGCGTGTCTCCATGGGGAGCATTGGTGCTATTTGTGAAGAAAAAGGACGGGAGAATGCGCATGTTCATCGATTACCGCCAGTTGAACAAACTGACAATAAAGAACAAATACCCTCTGCAAAGGATTGATGATTTATTTGACCAACTTAGAGGAACTTCGATATTTTCCAAGATTGACCTTCGATCTGGATACCATCAGTTAAGGGTAAAGGAAGTGGATATTCATAAGATAGCATTCAGGACTCGATATGGTCATTATGAGTTCCTGGTTATGCCGTTTGGGTTGACGAACGCACCTGCCGTTTCATGGATCTGATGAATCGAGTGTTCCAACCTTGGACCGATTCGTGGTAGTTTTCATCGATGATATTTTGGTATACTTGGAAACCGAGGAGAAACATGAGGTGTATCTACGTATTGTGCTGCAAGTGCTGAGAGAGAAGGAACTGTATGCAAAGTTTAGTAAATGTGAATTTTGGTTGCGAGAAGTGGCTTTTCTAGGTCATGTGGTTTCTACTGAAGGAATTAGAGTGGATCCTCGAAAAGTTGAGGCAGTTCTGGGATGGAAGCCACCAAAATCAGTATCAGAAATTCAGAGTTTTCTAGGTTTGGTAGGCTATTACCGAAGGTTCGTAGAAGGATTTTCTCTGATTGCTGCACCATTGACGAAACTGTTAAGGAAAGGGGTAGCATTTGTCTGGACTGAGAGTCAACAAAAAGCTTTTGACCATTTGAAAAAGGTATTGACTGAAGCACCAGTGTTGATTCAACCGGAGTCTGGAAAGGACTTCACTGTGTATAGCGATGCGTCACATGTGGGGTTAGGATGTGTACTGATGCAAGAGGGTAAGGTGGTCACTTATGCTTCGCGGCAACTTAAGTCTCATGTAGCGAACTACCCTACGCACGACTTAGAGCTAGCAGCAGTGATCTTCGCATTGAAAATCTGGAGACATTACTTATATGGAGAAAAGTGTATCATATACACAGACCATAAGAGCCTAAAGTATCTGTTAACTCAGAAGGAGTTAAACCTTAGGCAACGAAGATGGGCAGAGTTGCTTAAGGATTACGACTGTTCCATTGAGTACCACCCAAGTAAGGCTAACGTGGTGGCTGATGCGTTGAGTCGAAGGGTTGTTTCTAATTTGAGAGCCTTGTTTGGACGTTTGAGTCTGTTTGATGATGGAAGTCTGTTAGCAGAATTGCAAGTGAGGCCTATTTGGACTGAGCAGATTAAAGAAAAACAGTTGAAGGATAACTCGTTGGTTTTTTAGTTTCAGCAAGTCGAGAAGGGTGAGAATGAGGATTTTGGACTGAATACTGAAGGAGTTTTATGCTTCCGAGGAAGAATTTGTGTTCCGAAGGACTCTGACTTGAGACAGTCAATATTGAAGGAAGCTCATGGGGGACTTTGTGCCATGCATCCTGGAGGGAATAAGTTGTATCACGACTTGCGAGAACTGTACTGGTGGCCTGGGCTTAAACGAGAAGTAACGGAGTTCGTGGGGAAATGTCTGACATGCCAGCAAGTGAAAGCTGAACATCAATTTCCTTCTGGATTACTACAACCGGTGAAAATTCCATTGTGGAAGTAGGAGAGAGTCACTATGGACTTTGTGAGTGGGCTACCTTTGACACCCACCAAGAAAGATTCTGTGTGGGTTGTGGTGGATAGGTTAACAAAATCTGCACATTTCATCCCAGTTCGTATGGATTACTCCTAGCAAAAGTTGGCTAGGTTGTATGTGGCAGAGATAGTGCGACTACATGGAGTGCCAGTGTCGATTATTTCCGACCGAGACCCTAGGTTTACATCTCGGTTCTGGAAGAAGTTGTAGGAGGCATTAGGTACACGTTTGAATTTCAATACCGCCTTTCACCCACAGACAGATGGATAGTCGGAGAGGGTTATTTAGATTTTGGAGGATATGTTAAGGGGTTGTATCATTGATTTTCGTGGGAGTTGGGAGGACTACTTGCCATTGGCGGAGTTTGCATACAATAACAACTAACAAGCAAGTATTCAGATGGCTCTATATGAGGCACTTTATGGGCGGAGATGTCGTATGCCTACGTGTTGGATAGAGTTGGGTGAACGACAAGTGCTTGTGTAACACCCCAATCCCGTATCCGTCGCCGGAATAGGTAAAGGGGCATTATCGGACTTGAAACTCATATCAGAACAGTAAAAAAAAAAATTTTTTTGAACATTCCTTTAGATAAGTACTAAAGACAGTCAGGGATACAATTTAAACTTCAATAAGTACACATTCGAAAGATGCCATTTTCGCATGGCTTATATACATTAACCAAAATATTCTTCGGCCACTGGTCTATTCTATACATGCCATAAAAGAATTCTAAACATAACTGTAACAAGTAGTGGATAGTGATAGTGTGACTAGTTGCTGACGATCCCCGAGCCTGTAGCTTCGAAATGAGATCTATAAAACAGAGAAAACAAAGTAAACGGAGTAAGCATTACAATGCTTAGTAAGTTTTAAGCAGTGTCAACAGATAACAATCAAATTATAACATAGTTGTTCGTATTTTTATTTCACTCTTCCTTCGAGCATACCATCCCTTTACCGAATATGCACATCTCATCATATACAATAGGCAGATAAACTTTCACATAAAAATGAGCTCATGTGACATAGATATATTGTATAATTTCACATAACCTCTCACACTGATCCGATGTCACATAATCATAGGAATAGTCTCATAGATTGCTCTCGTATGCATCACATAACTACCTTATGATTTAGTTCAAATCAAGCTCACATATAAACTTGGAGTACATACCTGTTTAACCTTTCGCATTGAATATATTTATAAGCAATTCTTATTACGAAGTCTTATAGCTTTAACCTCTACTCGGATTATCGGTGAGACCTTTAGCTCAGATGAAATTTCCACACGAAGTTATCGGGTCTTACCCGGACAAAATCTCCACACGTAGTCATCGGGTCTTACCCGGACATAATCTCCACATGTAGTCATCGGGTCTTACCCGGAATATATTTCCAAGTTTCATGTACATTTAATCACATGTTACAACATTCACATCGACTGTGATATTTTTAATTCATTTGCCTCATCAAATATCTAATAATACACACCTTTCACATTTGGTCATTCGGCCACAATATACACACATCGCCTACATATTTCACACTAGCCATTCGGCTTTACCACATATACATATCTCATACATATTTCACATTAGCCATTCAGCTTTACCACATATACATATCTCGTATATATATTTCACATTAACCATTCGGCTTTTCCACATATACATATCTCATACATATTTCACATTAGCCATTCGGCTTTATCACATATACATATCTCATACATATTTCACATTAGCCATTCGGCTTTACCACATATACTTATCTCATACATCAATTTCAGCAATAGCTTATAAGCAACTCAAATAGTTTCATCAATGTTTACAACAAATTCACATATTCACTACAAGCTGTTTTCCTAAGCAATAGTCACTAAATTATTTATAATTGGAGCTAAAAAACTCAAAATCAATTGCCGTTAATTTTCCCTGAATATAGACTCATATATCTTCCATCCATAAAATTTTTAGAATTTTAGGTTTGGCCAATCAATACCAGATTTTTCTTAAAGTTTCCCTTATTTCACTGTTTGACTAATCTGACCACTCTTCACTATAAATCAAATTTCTCATTGTACAGAATTCAAAATGTGTTATATTTGATTGAATTTGAAACTAGACTCATTAAGGAGTCTAAGCATATAAATTTTATCTTATAACCATTTTTTTTAAAAATTATAATGATTTTCTAAAAACCAAACAGGGGATTTCGGAGTCATTCTGACACCGTCTCACTCAACTTTAAATATCTCTTTATAGGAAATTTCTTTGCTCGCACGGTCTCTTTTATAAGAAACTAGACTAATTAAGCTTTGATTACATATTTTATTAATCCTATAATTCCACACCATAAATTTATGGTGATTTTCTAAAATCACGTTACTGCTGCTGTCCTAAGCAAAATATTACAATTTGCTCTTAAATTTCCAAGTCCAAACACTTATGAACTCACCATTTGAGTTTAAAACATATCATGGCCACATCATATCTTATTAAATCAACTCATTATGTTCTATTATGATTGAATTTACTCAACGTTTAATCACTTAAAACTTACCTCGGAAGTGGTCGACGACTAGATATCCACGGCTATTCGTTTACTTTCTCTTCTCCCCTATCCGACTTTGATCCTCTTTGCTCTTAAGCTTAAATAAAACAATAGATTTGCTTAAGTACTTAACTAATATTATTCACTTAACAATCACATTTGGCAATCACATATCATTTAATCTATATCTAAAACAATAGATTTCAATATGTATCATATTTAATAATTTGTGCCATGACTCGATCTCATGCTTATTTAATTTATATCTAATTCACATTCACAAGCAAAGAGCCACTTAATTTATCATGCTTCCTTATACATGAATTTAATCATATTGCCGAATATTAACCCAACATCACAAGCATAATCACCATGAAACTTGCCTTAATACACATTTAATCCCATTGCCGAATACATATATATATCATCAAAAAAATATTTATTCACATAACAACAATTCATTCACATCTCTATAAATGGTCATAATCGGACATTATAAACAAATCAACTAGTTTAGCATTCAAATTCTTCTAACCATTCCTCAATCATTTACTCAATGAACAACAATCCAAGCACATCAAAGCATAGTCGAATGTATCATTCTTCTTAAATTCAAAAATAAATGCATGGGCTAACTTCAAAATCTATTTAACAACTCAACTTTATAAACACATATTCGGCTAGGAAGAAAGATTGATAATTTAACAACCTTAGCTTAACATATAATTTGTTGTAACACATCTTTAAGCATTCTTTTATTCCATCAACTCAAAACACATTCATCACTCACAATAACTAAGTTCATATTCGGCAATGGCCTCCAATATAGCGACCGATTCTTCTCAACTAGCACCTAGTGTACACACATGATCATTTGTTTGATTCAAACACCTATCCACCAAAAATTCATCCAAATTAACAAGAACAACAACCACATTCCTTGTTATCTACCATGACCGAAACCCATACTCATTCACCAAATATCAAAAATTTAACATGGGTCCAATAAGGAACTTAGAAATTTACTAGGATTTAACTAATATTTCAAAAATTAACCAAAACTTCTTACCTTAATATTGACCTTAGATGACCGAATGCTTCACTCCCTTCTTCCTCTTTTCATTTCGGCCAAGAAGAACCGATTTCTTCTCTTGTTTTCATCACACTTTCATTCTTTTCTTTCTTTTATTATCCTTAGTATTTCTTTTATTTATTTCCTTTCTTTTACATAAAATAATGACCATTTCATGAAGATTCACTACATATTCTAATATATGCACCATCATGGCCGGCCACTATGTATAAAAAAAGGAGTATTTGACATGCAAAACCATTGTTTTCACTACATGCTTTAATAGGTCCTTATAGATTAACCTATCACATTTCACAAGTGTCACACATAAGTCTTATTAACTAAATTCACAAGCAATTAACTAAATCGAAGCTTAAAACTTTCACACATTCATATTCACATATTTTAGACAATAATTATCATATTCAAATAATTTGGTGACTCGGTTTAGCGGTCCCGAAACCGCTTTCCGACTAGGGTCACTTTAGGGCTGTCACAACTCTCCCCCACTTAAGAAATTTTTGTCCCCGAAAATTTCTACCGATAGATAGTTTAGGATAACGTCCTCTTATTGAATTATATCCATATAAACATTAGCTCATCGATAGCAATTGTAATTCATTACTGATTTCGCATCGTTCTATAAAATCTTTTTTTTATCTTAAAACAAATACGTAAACATTTCTACAAGTATGCACATATATCTCATTTTCTTGATTTCATAAGCAATAATCACTTAATTTAATTCACAAATGCATTTCAAACACATATTAAGCACATATTAACATGTATAATTCACATCATCAACCCACATATTTGTCACCCACATTTTCATTCATGTATAAGCTGTAACCTGACCGAAAGTACACATATACTCAAACATCCCAATAAATATCCTTTATAACTCCATCATATCTCACTATTCAACTTAACCTATTTCCAATAGAAAATCAACTTCCACATACCTGAACATTGAATTCATTTATCACATTCAATCACCGTTAACGATACCCGTATACAATCGATTTGGCATAAAGCCTCATATAGCATACCGGTATGGGATTTATTTTAGCACATAACCCATATATCCAAAATTATCAGCATTCATCAAAAATTCTTACAGACTTTCAAATATCGAACTTAATCGAAATAATTTCTTGAACATGATTAACAAAAATAGGGGTCATTGAGCAATAGCACATATGACTTCATATACCAAGCATCCCATAAACTAAATCTGTAACACATTTATAACATGAATTCATTTCTTAACAACATATCCACCATCTTAAATCAATGCCTTCGTTCCATACGAGGTCTTACATGAATCTTGTTTTACTCACTTAATGTCTACTGACCAATCTCACACACACAGTGCTCGGTTGAAGAACTCGCACTCTCAGTGCCTCTAATCATTTGCACACATAGTGCCCCTATTCATTTGTTGTTACACATTGAAATGACTTAACCAAGTCTATAAACATCATGTATGTACACTTTTAAACATATCCTTTCATTTAAATTTGAATTCGTATAGTAATGAACACTTAAACTTTGCTCAAATTATCGGCACGAAGCCTACTAGGCACGAAGGCCCGAATACACATCACCAGCATGATTGCTCTTCAGGACCTAGCCCGGATATAACACCAGCACGAATGCTCTTCGGGACTTAACCCTGATATAACTCTAGCACAAATGCTCTTTGAGACTTAGCTCAGATATAACACCAGGACAAATGCTCTTCGGGACTTAGCCCGGATACATCACTAGCACGAATGATCTTCGGGACTTAGCCTGGATATAACACCAGCACGAATGTTCTTCGGGACTTAGCCCGGATATAACACCAGCACGAATGCTCTTCGGTACTTAACCCGGATATATCACTAGCACGAATGCTCTTCGGGACTTAGCCCGGATATATATAACTCTCGACTCTCATGTATATATATAACAATGCACATTAGTATATCATTTACATTACTTGAATACAAACACAACATGCTTATCGACCATTCATCTTTCAGTTCCATAGCCACATACAAAGATCACATTTATAGTCATAACACTCTTTCAAAATTGCATCACTTATACCCTTATAATTCAATCCAAATCAAAATTCAAATACAAGTACATGATACGTACCTGATCAACTTAATAATTTAAGCATATCCAAGTGAAGTTATATCGCAAATTCTCATAGTCAGAAGCTTGCTACAGCTCGATCGAGATCAAGATTCATTACAATACAACAAACACATTTCAATAGTCAAAAATCATCACACTATCAATTTATCACTTTATGGCATGTATAAATAGACTCACGCGTGCTACGTTAGTCCTAGAATCGACTAAACCGTAGCTCTGATACCAATAAAATGTAACACCCCAATCCCGTATCCGTCGCCGGAATAGGTAAAGGATTACCGGACTTGAAATTCATATCAGAACAGTAAAAATTTTTTTTTTGAACATTCCTTTAGATAAGTACTAAAAACAGTCAGGGATACAATTTAAACTTCTATAAGTACACATTCAAAAGATGCCATTTTCGCATGGCTTATATACATTAACCAAAATATTCTTCGGCCACTGGTCTATTCTATACATGCCATAAAAGAATTCTAAACATAACAGTAACAAGCAGTGGATAGTGATAGTGTGACTAGTTGTTGACGATCCCCGAGCCTGTAGCTTCGAAATGAGATCTATAAAACAGAGAAAACAAAGTAAACGGAGTAAGCATTACAATGCTTAGTAAGTTTTAAGCAGTGTCAACAGATAACAATCAAATTATAACATAGTTGTTCGCATTTTTATTTCACTCTTCCTTCGGGCATACCATCCCTTTACCGAATATGCACATCTCATCATATACAATAGACAGATAAACTTTCACATAAAAGTGAGCTCATGTGACATAGATATATTGTATAATTTCACATAACCTCTCACACTGATCCGATGTCACATAATCATAGGAATAGTCTCATAGACTGCTCTCGTATGCATCACATAACTACCTTATGATTTAGTTCAAATCAAGCTCATATATAAACTTGGAGTACATACCTGTTTAACCTTTCGCATTGAATATATTTATAAGCAATTCTTATTACGAAGTCTTATAGCTTTAACCTCTACTCGGATTATCGGCGAGACCTTTAGCTCAGATGAAATCTCCACACGAAGTTATCGAGTCTTACCCGGACAAAATCTCCACACGTAGTCATCGGGTCTTACCCGGATATAATCTCCACACGTAGTCATCGGGTCTTACCCGGAATATATTTCCAAGTTTCATGTACATTTAATCACATGTTACAACATTCACATCGACTGTGATATTTTTAATTCATTTGCCTCATCAAATATCTAATAATACACACCTTTCATATTTGGTCATTCGGCCACAATATACACACATCGCCTACATATTTCACACTAGCCATTCGGCTTTACCACATATACATATCTCATACATATTTCACATTAGCCATTCAGCTTTACCACATATACATATCTCATATATATATTTCACATTAACCATTCGGCTTTACCACATATACATATCTCATACATATTTCACATTAGCCATTCGGCTTTACCACATATACATATCTCATACATATTTCACATTAGCCATTCGTCTTTACCACATATACTTATCTCATACATCAATTTCAGCAATAGCTTATAAGCAACTCAAATAGTTTCATCAATGTTTACAACAAATTCACATATTCACTACAAGCTGTTTTCCTAAGCAATAGTCACTAAATTATTTATAACTGGAGCTACAAAACTCAAAATCAATTGCCGTTAATTTTCCCTGAATATAGACTCATATATCTTCCATCCATATATTTTTTAGAATTTTAGGTTTGGCCAATCAATACCAGATTTTTCTTAAAGTTTCCCCTGTTTCACTGTTTGACTAATCTGACCACTCTTCACTACGAATCAAATTTCTCATTGTACAGAATTAAAAATGTGTTCTATTTGATTTCATTTGAAACTAAACTAATTAAGGAGTCTAAGCATATAAATTTTATCTTATAACCATTTTTGTACAAATTATAATAATTTTCTAAAGACCGAACAGGGGATTTTGGAGTCATTCTGACACCGTCTCACTCAACTTTAAATATCTCTTTATAGGAAATTTCTTTGCTCATACGGTCTCTTTTATAAGAAACTAGACTAATTAAGCTTTGATTACATATTTTATTCATCCTATAATTCCACACCATCAATTTATGGTGATTTTCTAAAATCACGTTACTGCTGCTGTCCTAAGCAAAATATTACAATTTGCTCTTAAATTTCCAAGTCCAAACACTTATGAACTCACCATTTGAGTTTAAAACATATCATGGCCACATCATATCTTATTAAATCAACTCATTATGTCCTATTATGATTGAATTTACTCAACGTTTAATCACTTAAAACTTACCTCGGAAGTGGTCGACGACTAGATATCCACGGCTATTCGTTTACTTTCTCTTTTCCCCTATCCGACTTTGATCCTCTTTGCTCTTAAGCTTAAGTAAAACAATAGATTTGCTTAAGTACTTAACTAATATTATTCACTTAACAATCACATTTGGCAATCACATATCATTTAATCTATATCTAAAACAATAGATTTCAATATGTATCATATTTAATAATTCGTGCCATGACTCGATCTCATGCTTATTTAATTTATATCTAATTCACATTCACAAGCAAAGAGCCACTTAATTTCTCATGCTTCCTTATACATGAATTTAATCATATTGCCGAATATTAACCCAACATCACAAGCATAATCACCATGAAACTTGCCTTAATACACATTTTATCCCATTGCCGAATACATATATATATATCATCAAACAAATATTTATTCACATAACACAATTCATTGACATCTCTATAAATGGTCATAATCGGGCATTATGAACAAATCAACTAGTTTAGCATTCAAATTCTTCTAACCATTCCTTAATCATTTACTCAATGAACAACAATCCAAGCACATCAAAGCATAGTCGAATGTATCATTCTTCTTAAATTCAAAAATAAATGCATGGGCTAACTTCAAAATCTATTTAACAACTCAACTTTATAAACACATATTCGGCTAGGAAGAAAGATTGATAATTTAACAACCTTAGCTTAACATATAATTTGTTGTAACACATCTTTAAGCATTCTTTTATTCCATCAACTCAAAACACATTCATCACTCACAATAACTAAGTTCGTATTCGGCAATGGCCTCCAATATAGTGACCGATTCTTCTCAACTAGCACCTAGTGTACACACATGATCATTTGTTTGATTCAAACACCTATCCACCAAAAATTCATCCAAATTAACAAGAACAACAACCACATTCCTTGTTATATACCATGACCGAAACCCATATTTATTCACCAAATATCAAAAATTTAACATGGGTCCAATAAGGAACTTAGAAATTTACTAGGATTTAACTAATATTTCAAAAATTAACCAAAACTTCTTACCTTAATATTGACCTTAGATGACCGAATGCTTCACTCCCTTCTTCCTCTTTTCATTTCGGCCAAGAAGAACCGATTTCTTCCCTTGTTTTCATCACACTTTCATTCTTTTCTTTCTTTTATTATCTTTAGTATTTCTTTTATTTATTTTCTTTCTTTTACATAAAATAATGACCATTTCATGAAGATTCACTACATATTCTAATATATGCACCATCATGGCCGGCCACTATGTATAAAAAAAGGAGTATTTGACATGCAAAACCATTGTTTTCACTACATGCTTTAATAGGTCCTTATAGATTAACCTATCACATTTCACAAGTGTCACACATAAGTCCTATTAACTAAATTCACAAGCAATTAACTAAATCGAAGCTTAAAACTTTCACACATTCATATTCACATATTTTAGACAATAATTATCATATTCAAATAATTTGGTGACTCGGTTTAGCGGTCCCAAAACCGCTTTTCGACTAGGGTCACTTTAGGGCTGTCACAGCTTGGACCGGAGTTGGTGGCAAATACTGAAAGTAAGGTTAAGTTGATAAGAGATCGATTAAAGGAGGCATCTGATAGACAGAAGTCGTATGCGGACCTAAAGCGCCAAGAGATAGAGTTCGCGGTTGGGGATATGGTTTTCTTAAAGGTTTCACCTTGGAAGAAGATCTTCAGATTCGGCAAGAAAGGCAAATTGAGTCTGCGGTCTATAGGGCCTTATCGAGTTCTTAAGCGGGTAGGGCCAGTAGCGTATCAATTAAAGTTACCACCAGAGTTAGACAGAATCCATGACGTTTTTCATGTGTCTATGTTAAGACAATATCGATCGGATCCCTCACATGTTGTGCCAATAGAGGAGATTGAAGTAAGGACTGATTTGACCTTTGAGGAAGAACCCATACAAATTTTAGATCGAGAGGTTAAAGTTCTAAGAAGGAAGTCGGTTCCGTTGGTAAAAGTACTGTGGCGTAATCATGGAAGGGAAGAAGCTACTTGGGAATCAGAAGAGACTATGCGTCAACAATACCCTCAACTATTTGGATCAGGTAAATTTCGAGGTTGAAATTTCTTTAAGGGGGGTAGAGTTGTAACGCCCCAATTTTCGGGAATTCTGTGAATGTTGGTATAGGTTTAATTATGTTAGTGGGAATCTAGAAGGTCCAAGCTTAAGATAGAACCCGACAATTTTAGTTAATTTTTGTTCCATAAGAAAAAGGGCGTGAAATTATGAAATAGGACCTATGTGAAAATGTTTGAAAATGCTATATGCTAAATTGAAGTGGCCAAACAAATAGGAGTGCAAAATAGGAGGATTTGCATGACAAACCTCCCATTTTACATGAAGTGGCCGGCCATCATGTTGTTGAAGACAATATGTGCAGTTGATATCCATAATTTATGGTACAAATTGATAAAAATTGATAATGAGTTAGGTAAATGTTCCATGATAATGGGTTAGGTAAATGTTCCATGATGGGCATTTCATGTCTTTTGTATTAAAGAATTAAATGGATGAAATATGAAATTTTATTAAAAGAAAAAGGGGTGAAAAGAACAAAGTTTTGTCCATCTTTGTTCATCATAGCCGAAAGTTAGAGAAGAGAAAGGAGAGGAGAAAGCTCTTGAATGTTCGGTCACTTGGGGAAGAAAATTGAAGGTAAGTTCATGGTAGTTTGCTTCTATCTTGATGTTCATGAGTTCTTCTTAATTCTACCTTAACTCTTGAAGCATATTTTGGTTTTTGGGTGTGTTGTGAGCATTTGGTCATGAATTAAAATGAAGGAAATGGTTGTTGTTTCAAGTTCTTTTGATGAAAAATGGAAGATAGGTGAAGTTGAGCCAAACAAATGATCATGCATGTGCCTTAGATGCTAAAGGGAAAAATTGGCTAATATATTGTGCTTTAAAATGATGAAATGGAGATTATGCTTAAGTAAAAATCATAGATATGTGATGATTGATTGGTGATATACATGTTTAAATAACATGCATGCAAGTTATGTGTGAAAGAGTGAATTTGGTAATAAATCTGCTTGGGACAGCAGCAGTAATGTGACTTTGGAAAATCACCATAAATTGTGGGAGATGAATTAGAAGCTGAATAAATTATGTAATTAAAACTTAATGAGTCTAGTTTCAAATGAAATAAACAAGAACATATTTTGAATTCTGTACAATGAGAAATTTGATTCGTAATGAAGAGTGGTCAGATTAGTCAAATAGTGAAACATGGGAAAACTTTGAGAAAAATCTGGTATTGATTGGCTAAACCAAAAATTATGAAAATTTTATGGATAGAAGATATATGAGTCTATTTTCAGAGAAAATTAACGGCACTTGATTTGGAGTTTCATAGCTCCAGTTATAAATGATTAAGTGACTGTTGCTCAGGAAGACAACTTGCAGTGAAATTTTGATTATGTGGTAAACATTGACAAAAAAAAATTGTTAATGAGTTGCTTATTGATTTCTTATAAGCTTACTATGATCTGTAGGTGTGGTTGGCCGAATATTGTAAGGGGTTAATACGTAGTTCGTATTTGAATAGTTAGATTAACGTGTTAGTAATCCAATTGTAGGCAGTTCGTGTGTGGATCTCGTCAGCATATCGTCACAAACAGGTGTGTAACTAACACCCTCTTTCTTAGTCTAGATCGTCAAAACCCAAAAAGTCGAAATGCCGAAAACCGGTATTTTGTAGATTGGTGAGTGTACTAATGCTCGTGAGGTAAATCGATTAATGTTTTTGGTAAGTTGCAATGTTTGGACTGCAAAGTGCATGATTTCTGTGCCCTCGATATTTTTGGGCTTAATGGGCCAAAATTGGAATGATGGGCCAACGGGCCCAATTTAGTAAGAACCCTCGGTAGTGATTCTGTTAGTACGTGAAAGGTAGGAATATGCATGAAAAACCCTAAAATAGATAAATTACTGAAATACCTTTAAAAGTTGAAAATTTACAGTTTTACCCCTAGGAGATAAATTACCGAAATACCCCTAGGGTTAAATTGACCTAAATGCATGTTTGACTGTTGTTATTTACTGCATGCCATGTTGTTATTATCTGATGCATGGGACTAGGATATTGACGGAGGAAGTACTGAAAGTGGCTTGTCCACGTACTGGAGGCTTTGCCTCAATTTACTGTTAACTGAGCAGCAAGGCTAAAACTGTGGAGTGTTGGGCTGGGTGGGTTGAGCTATTCCCCACATGGAGTGTATGGCTGGTACGGGTGGAGTGTAGTGGTTGGTGGGTTGAGTAGTCACCCCAAATGGGCTTGTATATGCTATTGATGTTGCATGTATTTTGAAATGGGCCTATGGGCCATGCTGTTATCTGAATAAAGGGCTAAGGCCCAGTTTATTGCAATCTGAAAAGGGCTCTGACCCAGTATCACTGTTACCTGAATGGGCTTAGGCCCAATGGGCTTGAGCTGACTTGGACTTTGAATGGGTTTTCCTTACACACTGAGTTTCCCCAAACTCACCCCTTCTTTAACCTTGCAGGTGAGCCTTGATGTGGGTGACTTGGAGACGGAGGGGATTCAGAGTGGCCATGGTGAATACTTTTGGGTTTGAAAAAGAGACTGGTTTTCTTAAGTTATTTTTAATTACTATTTAATTTTTGGGTTGTAACAAGGCCATTTTAACTTTATTTTCTTCTTTGATTTTCTGAGATTATATTATTTTAAACAACTTTAAATTGATGGATAATAATTCAAATTGGCTAGACTTAGGGCGTGATTTCAAAATGATACTTGTTTTTTTTAGAATAACACGACGTCACGAATACTCGATTTACCAAAGATAACCACTCAAAGAAATTTCAACTTGTTATAACCAAGTGTGGCAATGGATGTGGACATGTCTAGGATTGGATCCAATCAGAGAGCTTGGTACTTAAGCAGCCTTCATGGCTCACCTCCTCTGTTATGGATACCTACCTGGTGCCCAGCTTCCATTCACTTGGTTAGTTTAACAAAAGTCGGCTTTTAAAACACTAAAAAGGGAACATGGGTTTTTGACTTCAATGTGGCACGTCAGATTCGGCCTTAACGTCTGGGCCGGGTTTGGGGGTGCTACATTGAATGATGCCATTGATGAATACATGAGTATTTTGATGTTTGATGATAGATTATGAACATTTGATGTTAGATAAAGAAGTTTTATAAAGTGATTTTTAGTGAAAATGTCAAAAAGTGAGAAAATGTGAAACGTGGTGGTTGAAAGTGTGATTAAATTGAAAATATGGGCTGCTAGTAACATGTATTAAATTCGGTTAGGCATGGGTTTGTACTAAATTGCATGAATTTGCAATTTTATGTGATAAGGACTAAATTGTGAAAAATGTGAAATATGTGGGGCAAAAGTAAAAATGTGTTTTAAAGTATGTTTTGGACTAAATTGAATGAATATATTATTTAATAAGTTAATTTTGAATATATTTAGATCAAGAAAAACGAAATTCGTATCAGGATCGGGGAAAAATGAAAGTTATCGACTAAAAGGCTTATTTCATCATTTACACATCCAAGGTAAGTTCTGATGTAATAAACACTATTATAATTATGATTTTAATGCTTTGATATTGCAAAAATTGTATATACGAGACTAAAGTCATGTTTGACGACAAATCTGCTATATATGGCACTTAGTGTGCGATTCGACATAGCTTCGGCTATATATGGCACTTAGTGTGCGATCGACATAGCTTCAGCTATATATGGCACTTAGTATGCGATTTGAGATAGCTTCGGCTATGTATGGCACTTAGTGTGCAAGATATCGTGTATTCGACGATATTCCGAATATGTATGAGCCTGTGATGGATTAGAACAGGTATGTACATGCATAGTATGAGCTCTACAATGAAGAAGTTACGAAGTTTGCATATAAGCATATGAATAAGCATATGAAAGGTTTGTTAGTAATCATGAATTTCATGTTAATATGTTTAAATTGATGAATGGTGTATTTATGATTAGTTAAGTTTAAATCATATGAGCTTACTAAGCTATAAAGCTTACTTTGTGTATTTTTTCCGTGTTTTATAGTGATATTGGAGCTAGCTCGGATTCGTGGATCATCAGAGATCGTTTCACACTACTACTTATCACTTGTACCTTCAAACTTTGGTATATCAAGTATATGGCATGTATAGGTGTTTTGAGTTATTTTGATTATGGATTGATAGTGATTTTGGTCAATTGTAATGACTTATAATGCATATGTTTTGGTTTGTAAATATGGTTTGTAAATATGTGCATATATGGTTGTTATTTTGAGCCCATAAATGGATATGTGAATGAATTATATTATGTAGTTGTGGCATTGATATCATGCTTGTGAATTGGTGAAAAATGATGTATGATAGGTAAAAGTTTAACTAGATGATTTGTATATGTATTTTGGTATGTTTTGATTGGATAAAACTTGAGGTATAAGCATATTAGTTGCTAGTATTGGAAATGGTATAAATTAGCCTTGTTTATGGCTTAATTGGATGTTTATTTATACTAAGATTTGGTGTCATTTTGGTTGCTTAGGTGAACATAAGTATGGGTGGCAATTTGGATTGGTAAATAGCCTATTTTTGTTCACATGGGCAGAGATACGGGCACGTGTCTCAGCCATGTGTGACTTATGGTCTTGTTACATGGCCGTGCGTCCCTTGGTGTTGAAATTAAAATCAAGTCAGTATGCTTTACACGGCCTCACACACGGGCGTGTGACTTGGCCGTGTGATGTAAGTCAGTATACCCTACAGGTTTGACATGGCCTAGCACACGGCTTGGCACATAGGCGTGTGTGGCCAATTCGAAGGACACACGGGCTAGACACACGGGTGTGTGATTGGTCGTGTGACCCAAGTCAGTAAGCTCACTTGTTTGGATAGGGGGTAGGACACGGGCTGGAACACGACCATGTGCTTCCATTTCTAATGTCCACATAGCCTATGACACGGGCATGTTTGGTGGACGTGTGAGAAACACGGCTAGGCCACACGGGTGTGTGTCCCTTATTTTAAGAAAAATTTTCAAAGTTTCGTGGAATATTCATGAGTTATTGGTTTAGTCCTGAACCACTCCCAAAGCATGTTTAGGGCCTTATAGGCTCGTTTAAGGGACAAAGTGATTGAGAATGAATAATGATTATATGTTTTGATTGAATATATGTGAAAAGCGTGTTTAATTGTTTTGTAAGTTCAATAATACTCCTTATCCCTATTTCGGCATTGAATACGGGTGAGGGGTGTTACATGGGTGATTGGCTTTGTCTATTTATGAAAATATATATGTTTTATAAATTAAAAATAAAACAAAGTAAAAGGTAAATAATTAAAGTAAAAGATATCATCTTTTTCTATTTATGTTTTGCCAAATTTGAGAAAGGAGAAAGCTACTGTTGGACCTTCAAGCTTCGACGAAGCTTCATAGGTTGCATGTAAGTCCAGTTTAGCCCCGTTTCATGTAATTTTTATATTTTTAAGATCGTTACAACTAGGTCCAACTAGCCCGTACCTTCGATTTTGAAATTGTTAAAGATTTTGAATGTTTCCATTGATGAATCTTGTGATTTTTTATGTTAAATTATGAATTTGGACTGTTGATTGGTAATTAAAAGTATTTTGTTAAGCGATTTTTGATGAATTTTTCGATTAGGGACTAAATTGTTAAAATAGAAAAAGTACAAGGATTTGATGTGAAATTAACACAAAAATGGGCTGATATGGGTGCCATGAATATTTGGCTATTATAATTTTGCATTAAAAATGGTTAATTTGTATATTTTGGGCTCAGAGACTAAATTGAATAAAAGTAAAACTGTAGGGGCAATTTTTGTAAAAATGTCAAAAAGATCAAATTGCATTAAATATATTGTTTTACTATTTAAATTGATAAATTGAATGAAATTATTAATTTAGATCAAGATCGGGTGGAAAATCGAGGAAAATGAAAAATTACCAAAATGCCCCTAAACTTTGGTATTTATGCAATTTAGCCAGGTAAGTTCGTATGAACTATATTTTGCATAATTTTGATTAAATTGAATGTTAATATATGATTATATTGTGATTAAATTAATATATATGTGTGTTTGTATGCAATTTATCTTGTAATGAAACGATTGGAAATCCAACGATGTTTCGACTACTACTAAAACAGCCCGTTTTTAGTCAAATCAGAATAGTGGTTTTGAAACCAAAAATTTGAAGGCATAATATTTATTATTATTATTTTAAGTTCTATATCATGAATATATGATTGTGTGAAAATTTCGTGAAGCAATTTTATCGTTTGAATGCTTAATTTGGTAAAAAAGACTAAATCGCGTAAAGTGTAAAAGTGGAGTTCTATTAGTTAAAATTATCAAATAGCTATGGAATCTCAAAATTTAAGGTCCTTATATTGTAATTAGACCATTTATAAGATAGTGGAAGCTAGTAGCATGGCATTTGGAGTAGTTATTAAAGTTATTTAAGGTTAAATTTGGTATTTGGTATATATAGCTAATTATATTAAAACAAAACCAATTTTGTATCATCTTTTATCACCTTCTTCACCGAAAATTGAAGAGAAGAGAAGCTATTTTCTTAGGGTTCTTTCGGCCATGCTATTTTGACTTAATCAGGTACTTTTTTTCTCGTTTTAATGATTTCTATGTTTTTGAGATCGTTGCAACTAGGCCTAGCTAGCCCAGGGACTATTCTACAAAACTATTAAAGATTTTGAATGTTTCCATTGATGAATCCATGAGTATTTTGATATTTTATGATAGATTATGAATGTTTGATGATAGTTAAACAAGTTTTGTAAAGTGATTTTAGTGAAAATGCAAATTAGGGATTAAATTGTGAAATGTGTAAAGTCAGTAGTTAAAATGTGAAATAAATGAAAAATATGGGATACTAGGGGCATAATAGTAATTCAGATAGCATGGGTTTAATTGAAATTTCATGAACTAGTGATTTTATGAAATAAGGACTAAATTGTGAAAAATGAGAAATATGTGGGGCAAAAGTTTAAATGTGCTTTAGAGTTTGTTTTGGAAAAATTTGAATGAATAGATGATTGAATAAGTCAATTTTGGATATACTTAGATCTAAATAGAAGAAATACAGACTTGGCTCGGGGAAAAGATAAAGTTATCGACTAATAGACTCGTTTCGTCGTTTATACATTTGAGGTAAGTTTGTATGTGATAAATTTCTATGCAAATGTATTTAATATGCTTTGATTTTGCATAAATTTCGAATATGAGACTATGGATATGAACGATAGTAATTCGATGATGATTCGACATTCGAAATCTCGGTTGAACCTTAAGAATAGTTTAGGATGCTAGTGAAATGTCATTAGGGGATACATTGAGTTGGCTTCGGGCCTTGATATAGCACTTCGGGTGCGAGATAACCGATTTGGCTTTAGGCCATGCATATCGGCTAATTTTGGCTTCGGGCCATAATATTAGAACTTCAGAGATAAGTTACCTTGATTTGGCTACGGGCCACGGTATAAGTACTTATCGCGTGAGATCCTTGAGTGTCCGAATTCTATTCCGAATGGTTCAACGGGTAAATGTAAGAAGAGAATGTGTATGAGATTTGTACAGGATGGTGCAGGTATGTGTATAAACTATTTTAGCATTGAATCAAAGATATGAGGATGAAATTATATAGTTTGTGAATGAGCATATGAAATGTTTGTTCATTAGTAAGCTTTATGTTGTTTTATTCAATTTATTAAATTATACTTGTGAGTTTGTATTAAGTTAATTTCATACGAGCTTACTAAGGTTTTTAGTTTACTTTGTTTATTTTTCCCGTGTTTTAAGTGTTATAGAGCTAGCTTGGATTCAGGGATCATCGAAGATTGTATCACACTATCTACTTATCACTTGGTACCTTTGAACTTTGTTAAATTAAGTATATGGCATGTATAGGGATTTTGAGTCATTTTGGCTATGTTTTGGTAGTGATATTGGCCATTTGAATTGGCTTGTAAATGCTTATGTTTTGGTTTGTAAATATAGCCATGAGAGTTGGCTTAATTTGGTGAATTTGTTATGTGCATATTTGTGCATATATGTTGATGTTTGAGTTCATGGATGGATATGGAAATGGCTTATATTATGAGGCTCGTGGTTATTGATATTATACATGTTAAATGGTTGATATTAGATATGAATTATATTTGTGATTTGGTGCAAAATGTATATGTTTGGCAAAGGTTAAGTTACTTGGTTTGTATATGTGTTTTGACATGTTTTAATTGAGTAAGATTTGGGGTTATAAGCATGTTGGTTGTTAGAATTAGAAATGGTATGAATTAGATTTGATTGTAGCTAAATTGGATATTCATTTATGCTATGATTTGGTGCTATTTTAGTTGTGTAGGTATATGCATATTTGGGTGGTAAAATGGCTTGGTAAATAGCCTATTTTTGTCCACATGGGGAGAGACATGGGCGTGTGTCTCAGTCGTGTGTGACACACGGTCAAGTACACAACCGTGTGTCCCTTGGTGTGGTTTTAGAAATCAAGTTAGTATGCTCCACACGGCCTCACAAATGGGCGTGTGACTTGGCCGTGTGGCATAAGTTAGTATACCCTATAGGTTTAGCATAGCCTAGCACACGGCCTGACACACGGGAGTGTATGGCCATTTTTAAGGCATATAGGGTAGCCACACAGGTGTGTGTGTTGGCCGTGTGACCCAAGTCAGAGAGTTACATGGGGTCGGACACGTCCTGGGACACGGCCATGTGCTCCCTTTTCGAATGTCTAACGGCCTGTGACACGGGCGTGTTTGGTGGCCGTGTCAAACACACGGCCTGGCCACACGGGCGTGTGTCCCCTATTTTGAGGAAAATTTTCTGAGTTTCGTAAATTTTTTATAAGTTATTGGTTTAGTCCCAAACCACTTCCAAACTATGTTTAGGGCCTCGTAGGCTCGTATTAGGGACAAATTGATTGAGATTGAATGACGATTGTATGATTTGATGAAATGTATGTGAAAAGTATGTTTAATTGTATTGTGAGTCCAGTAATGCTGTGTAACCCTATTCTGGCAATGAATACGGGTGAGGGGTGTTACATTTATTAGCATTAGAGCTACGGTTTAGTCAATTCTAGGACTAACGTAACGTATGTGAGAGTCTGGCTATACATGCCATATATAAACTGTAATAGTATGATGACTCCTGACATTTTAAAATGTGTTTTCATATAGTAAAAAGATCTCAATCGAGTTATAGCTGATGAGGATGAGAGTAATGCACCCGCTCCTGCTCAAGGGACAGCGCTGTCTGATTCTAGACCCGTGTCGGGTAGCCAGGGAGGAGAGGCTAAAGAAGCCTTCTTCCAAATGATGAACGAATGGTTCACATAGTATATCTAGAAAAATCAAGCTACTTAACTTCTACCCCCACCTAATCCCCAACCGGTTCCTATAACTCCTCAAGGAGTCGAGCTTTTAAGATTGAATAAACCTCCAGTTGACAAGATCCGTAAACACGGGCCTGAAGAATTCAGAGCTAATGTTGATGATGATCCTGAGAGAGAAGAATTTTAGCTTGAGAATACGATTCGAGTGTTTGATGAGCTTTCTTGCACACCTATTGAATGTTTAAAATGTGATATATCACTTTTGAGAGATACTGCAGACTAGTGGTGGAATACTCTAGTCTCTATGGTAGCTAGAGAACGGGTCACCTGGGAGTTCTTTCACACCAAGTTTCGGAAGAAATACATAAGTCAATGGTTTTTAGAACAAAAGCATAAAAAGTTTTTAGAACTAAAACAAGGGCGCATGATTGTAATAGAATATGAAACAGAATTTGTATGGTTGAGCAAGTACGCTCAAGAGTATGTTTCTACCGAAGAGATTATGTGCAAGCGGTTTGTTGATGAATTGAACGAAGACATTAAACTTTTGATCGAGAGATTAAATTTAAAAGAATTTGTTGTGTTAGTTGACCGGGCTTACAAAGCTGAAGACTTTAGTCGAGAAAATAAGAAAGTTGATTCAGAGGCTAGAGATTCAAGAAAAAGACAATGAATAAACCATATCATTCTACACCAAAGAAATTTCGAGATTCGTATAATCAATCAAATGCATCATTGGGATATCAAAATAGAGATCGTGGAAATCAACATGTGATTTCTAAAGCTCAAGCTACTTCCGTCTCGAGTGTTGGCAATGTGAGAAACAACAAACTCGAGTGTCAATAGTGTGGGAGACGTCATTTTGGAGAGTGCTGGAATAAGAATGTTAAAGCCTGTTTCAAATGTGGATCGCCACATAATTTTATCCAAGATTGCCTAGAGTTATTCGAGAAAGATAAATTCCAGAATGCTAGATCATGCAATACCACTATGAGAGGTAGACCATCGAGAAATACAGGGAATGTGTCTAGTGGTAGAGGTGTGACTAGGGATTTAGCTGTGAGATTCGAAGTTAGAGCACCATCCAGAGCATACGCAATTCGTGCTTGCGAAGAAGCATCGTCACCAGATGTGATCACCGGTACATTTTATCTTTACGACACTAATGTGATTGCTTTAATTGATCCTAGATCGACACATTCATATGTTTGTGAGAATTTAGTGTCTAGTAAGAAATTGCTTGTTGAGTCTATAGAAATTGTAATTAATGTATCAAACCTCTTAGGAAAGTATGTTCTAGTTGACAAAGTATCCAAGAACTATCCTTTAATGACTCGGGGTTACTGTTTTCTAGCTGACTTGATGCTTTTACCATTTGATGAGTTTGATGTGATTCTGGACATGGATTGGTTGACTCTACATGATGCAATTATGAATTTTAGACGAATGATTATAGAATTGAAGTGTCAGAATAAGGAAATTCTTCATATTGAATCTAATGAGTTGGGTGGATTGCCAATAGTAATTTTGTAAATGTCGACTCAAAGATATGTGAGAAAAGGTTGTGAAGCTTATCTCGCTTACATCTTAGATAAAAGATGATTGAATTGGTACCTATAGTTTGTGAATATCCAGATGTATTTCCAGAAGAATTTCCTGGGTTCCACCGGTTAGAGAGGTTGAGTTTGCTATTGAGTCAGTACTGGGAACTTCACTGGTATCTATCGCTTCATACTGAATGGATCCGATAGAGTTGAAAGAGTTGAACGCTCAGTTACAAAAGTTAACAGATAGATATTTTGCACGACCAAGTTTTTCGCCTTGAGGTGCCCCAGTATTGTTTGTAAAGAAGAAAGACAGGTCAATGAGAATGTGTATTGACTATAGACAACTCAACAAGGTTACAAGAAAGAAAAAGTATCCATTGCCGAAAATAAGCGATTTGTTTGATCAGTTGAAAGGTGCAACAGTGTTTTCAAAGGTTGATTTGAGATTTGGTTATTATTAGTTGCGAGTTAAAGACTCAGATGTGCCAAAAACTGCTCTCAGAACGAGGTACAAACATTATGAATTCCTTGTTATGCCTTTTGGATTGACTAATGCTCCTGCCATTTTTATAGATTTGATGAATTAGATCTTTAGACCGTATTTAGACAGATTTGTTATTGTGTTCATTGATGACATTCTAATCTATACTCGAGATGAGTCTTAGCATGCCGAGCATTTGAGGATTGTGTTGGAAACCTTGAGAGATAAGCAACTATACTCTAAATTCAGCAAATGTGAGTTTTGGCTCCGAGAAGTCAGATTTTTGGGACATATTGTCTCGGCGGATGGCATTTGAGTGGATCTGAGTAAGATTTCTACAATTATTGACTGGAAATCATCTAGAAATGTATCCGAGGTCAGAAGTTTTCTACGATTGACTGGTTACTATCGACGTTTCGTTAAAGGGTTCTCGATGATTGCTACATTGATAACCAAACTGCTACAGAAAGATGTAAAGTTTGAATGGTTCGAGAAATGTAAACAAAGTTTCGATCAATTGAAAGTGTTGTTAACTAAGGCACCAATGTTGGTTCAACCTGAGTCGGGTAAAGAATTTGTGATTTATATTGACGCGTCATTATACGGTTTGGGATGCGTGTTGATGCAAGAGGGAAAAGTTGTAGCTTATGCCTCCAGACAGTTGAAACCGCATGAAAGGAATTATCTGACACATGATTTTGAATTGGCTGCTATTCGAATTGAAAATTTGGCGTCATCATTTGTATGGTGAAAAATGTCACATATTTATTGATCATAAAAGCTTAAAATATATTATGACTCAGAAGATTTGAATTTGCGACAACGGAGATGGCTCGAGTTATTAAAAGACTTTGAGTTAGTAATCAAATATCATCCGGGGAAAGCAAATGTAGTCGCGAATGCTTTAACTAGAAAATCATTATTTGCTTTGAAAGCAATGAATACACAGTTGACAATATCATGGTTTGATTTTAGCTGAGTTAAAATCTAAACCAATATTTCTTTAGCAAATTTGTGAAGCTCAGAAATGTATAATCAATTGCAAGCTAAAAGAGTGCGTACCGAAATCGGATTCGATGATTATTTGATGTTCTGAGATAGAATCTGCGTACCGAAAAATTCAGAGTTAATTTAGAAAATTTTATACAAGGTACATAGTGGTTGCTTATCTGTTCACCCAGGGAGTACCAAAATGTACAATGATTTGAAGAAGTTGTATTGGTGGTCAGGTATGAAACGAGACATTTCTGAGTTTGTATCGAAGTGTTTGATTTGTCAGCAAGTGAAAGCCAAGCATCAAGTACCTTTAGGTTTGCTTCAGCCTGTGATGATACCCGAGTGGAAATGGGATAGAGTGACCATGGATTTTATATCGAGATTACCTCTGTCTTCGAAGAAGAAAGATGCAATTTGGGTTGTCGTTGGTTGACGGATGAAATCTGCACATTTTATTTTGGTACGTATTGACTTTTCACTTGATAAATTGGCTGAGTTGTATATTTCTGAGATTGTTAGATTGCACGAGGTGCTGGTTTCGATTATTTCTGATAGAGATTCGAGGTTTATGTCGCGATTTTGGAAGAAATTGCAGGAAGCTCTAAGTACAAAGTTGAATTTTAGTGCAGCTTTTCATCCAAAAACTGACGGCCAATCTGAATGAGTAATTCAAGTTCTCGAAGATATGCTCTGATGTTTTGTTTTAGAATTCGAAGGCATCTAGGAGAAATATTTACCACTGGTTGAATTTGCATATAATAGCAGTTTTTAATCGAGTATAAAGATGGCATCGTACGAAGCTTTATATGGTCGCAAATGCCAAACTCCATTGTATTGGACCGAGCTTAGTGAGAAACAGATTAACAGGGTTGATTTGGTTAGAGAAACTGAAGAGAAAGTGAAAGTAATTTGCGATTGTTTGAGAGCAGCTTCAGATCGTCATAAATCGTACACAGATTTGAAATGAAATGACATTGAATTTCAGATCGGTGATAAAGTATTCTTGAAAGTATCTCTGTGGAAGAAAATATTTCGATTTGGTCGCAAAGGCAAATTGAGTCATTGTTTCATCGGGTTGTATGAGATCATTGAAATAATAAGGCCAGTATCATATTGACTAGCTTTGTCGACTGAGTTAGAAAAGATTCATAATGTATTTCATGTGTCGATGATACACCGTTATCGACCGGATCCATCACATGTGATTTCTCTGTCAGAGATCGAAATTCAACTTGATATGATGTACAACGAAGAACCAATTAGAATTATAGCTTGAGAGATCAAAGAACTGAGAAATAAACACATAGCTTTAGTAAAAGTCTTATCGCAATGTCATGGTGTTGAAAAGGCTATGTGGGAGTCCGAGGAAGCTATGAGAAAACAGTACCCTTACATATTCAATGGTAAGATTATCACGGATGAAAATCCCTAAGGGGGAAGAGTTGTAACAACCCATTTTTAGTCAAATCAGAACAGTGGTTTCAATCCTAAGGGGGAACGGTTGTAAAAGCCCATTTTTGTGAAGCAATTTTATCGTTTGAATGCTTAATTCGGTAAAAAGGACTAAATCACATAAAGTGTAAAAATTGAGTTCTATTAGTTAAAAGTATCAAATGGCTATGGAACCTTAAAGTTAAGGTCCTTATGTTGTAATTAGACCATTTATAAGGTAGTGGAAGTTAGTAGCATGGCATTTGGAGTAGTTATTAAAATTATTTAAGGTAAAATTTTGTATTTGGTATATATAGTTAATTAAATTAAAACAAAACTAATTTTCTATCATCTTTTATCACCTTCTTCATTGAAAATTGAATAGAAGAGAAGCTATTTTCTTAGGGTTTTTCGGCCATGCTATTTTGACTCAATTAGGTATGATTTTTGTCCTGTTGATTTCTATGTTTTTGAGATCGTTGCAACTAGGCCTAGCTAGCCCAAGGACTATTCTGCAAAACTGTTAAAGATTTTGAGTGTTTCCATTGATAAATACATGAGTATTTTGATATTTTATGATAGATTATGAATGCTTGATGATAGTTAAACAAGTTTTGTAAAGTGATTTTTAGTGAAAATGCAAATTAGGGATTAAATTGTGAAATGTGTAAAGTTAGTAGTTAAAATGTGAAATAAATGAAAAATATGGGCTACTAGGGGGATAATAGTAATTTGGCTAGCATGGGTTTAATTGAAATATCATTAATTTGCGATTTTATGAAATAAGGACTAAATTGTGAAAATGTAAAATATGTGGGGAAAAAGTGTAAATGTGTTTTAAAGTTTGTTTTAGACAAAATCGAATGAATAGATGATTGAATAAGTCAATTTTGAATATGTTTAGATCAAGATAGGAGAAATATAGACTTGGATCGAGGAAAAGATAAAGTTATCGAGTAATCGACTTATTTCGTCGTTTACACATCCGAGGTAAGTTCGTATGTGATAAATTTCTATTTAAATGTATTTAATATGCTTTGATATTGCATAAATTGCAAATATGAGACTGTGGATATGAACAATAGTAATTCGATGATGATTCAACATTCGAAATCCTTGTTGAACCTTAGGAATAGTTTAGGATGCTACTGACATGTCATTAGGGGATACATTGAGTTGGCTTCAGGCCATGATATAGCACTTCAGGTGCAAGATATACCGATTTGGTTTCGGGCCATGCATGTCGGTTGATTTTGGCTTCGGGCCATGATATTAGAACTTCGGAGACAAGTACATTGATGTGGCTATGGGCCATGGTATAGGTACTTATTGTGTGAGATCCTTGAGTATATGAATTCTATTCCAAATGGTTCAACGGGTAAATGTAAGACGAGAATGTGTATGAGATTTGTTTGGGATGTGTATGTAACAGCCCGATTTTAGCTAAAACGAAACAGTGGTTTCAGAACCACAAATTTGCTGTCGTAAAATTATTTTAATATTATTTTATGTGGTTACAGCATGTGAATATGTATGTCTGAAAATTTTGTGAGATAATTTTATCATTTAATAACTCAAATTGAGACAAAGGACTTAATCGCGTAAAATGAAAAAGCTGCATTCTAATTGATAAAGGTGTCTAATTGTTATGGCTTATTAAATGAAAGGTCGTTATGTTGTTATTAGACCATTGAAAGTAGAAATTTACATAAATGGGTTTAATAAGATGGAATATGGTGGCTTTTAATTAGGGTTAATTTTGTAAATTAGTTATTAAATTAATATTAATAAAACAAAATCAAATTTCCTATCATCTTTTAACCTTCCTAGCTGAAAATCAAAAGAAAAGAAAACAAATAGGAAGCTTTAGGGTTCGGCCATGTTAAAGCTTAATTGAAGGTTCGTTTTTGTTCCGTTTTTGATGATTTTTATGTTTTTGATATTGTTGCTTCTAATACTATCTAGCCCATGCTTGAATTTTTGAATTTGTTGTGGATTCTGTGATTTGTCATCGTTGATAGCTTGAGATTTTGGTGGTTTGATGATGAAAAATAAATCTTCGATGATAGATTATTATGTTTAATTAAGTTATTTTTTACAAAAATGCTTATTAAAGATTAAATTGTGAAATTTGTAAATTGAGAGGTAAAAATGTGAAATAAATGAAAGATATGGGCTTATATGAACTAAGGGAATATTCGGCCAATCATGTGTATAAGGAATTTTGATTATTTTATGTTGTTATGAAATAAAGACTAAATTGTAATAAATGTGAAAGTTTAGGGCTAAAGTGTAAAAATGTCTAAATATGTGTATGTGGATGAAATTGAATGAATTGAGGAATAAAAGAGTAAATTTTGAATGTGTATAGATCAAGAACGAAAGAAATCGGATTTTTCTTAGGGAAAATTGAAAGTTATCAAGTACTCAATCCAATTTGTCTATTCCGACTACGAGGTAAGTTCATATGCAAATAAATGTATTTAAATTGATTTATATGTGTTTACTTGCCATTGATTTGTTATGAATGTTGAACGAGTAATTACGAGCAAGAAACGATGAAGTTTCGACATTTGTGTAAATCCCCTAATCCATAACCGTCGCCGAAATAGATTAAGAGGCATTACCGAACTTATAACTCAGTTCAAAACAATCATATATCAAATACCATCTGATTTCAATAATATAAGTCATTCATATTCAATATGAATTTACAACGAGCATAAAAAGTCTAAATCATGCATTCGGGACCAAATTGATAACATATGAAAGTTTCAAAACTTAGAAAAATTTTCAACTTTTCAAACGTCATAAGCTCGTGTAAACTGGCTGTGTACCTTACACGGCATTAGACACGTTCGTGTGTCTAAGCCGTGGTGAAACAGAGCATACATACTGGCTTGTCCACACGGCCTCAAGGCACGCCCGTGTGCTAGGCCGTGTGAAAATTAAGGAGGCTACTGACTTGGCCACACGGCCGACCACACGCTCGTGTGCCAGTCCGTGTGACACACACGACCAATAGACACGCCCGTGCGTCTAGGCTGTGTCAAAACTGGAGGGTATACTGACTTTAATTTGTAGGGTACCCCACGGGACACTCGGCCATGTAATGTGACCGTGTGTCACACACGGCTGAGACACACGCCCGTGTCTCTACTCGTGTGGACAAAAATAGGTAATTTGAATAGCCAACTTGCCACCCGAATTGGGTCAAACCTACAATCACCAAACTAAGCATATTTGCACAACATTTATAACTAATTCACAACCAAAACATAAGCCATTCATGACATATCATTGCCAACCACATTCCCAACTCAATTCATCAACCAAATCATAACAAATCTAAACTAAAATCATACCCAAAACATATGTTTCAATACATCATTCAATCTCACGCTCAAAACTTACCAAAACTTATCAACATTGACCATTTCTTTTGGTCATTCAAAACATAACATATAATTCATAATGCCTCACATATCATATAACATTTCCAACCATAAGTCTAAACACAAGCTAGCCATATCACATGGCATGGTATAAACATTACAAAACATAATCCAAACACTTCTAGCCTATACATGCCATACTTCAATATATACATTTTCAAAAGTACCAAAATAAGGTTCGTTAGTGTGGTGACGATCCTCGACGATCCCCAAGCTCACAGTAGCTTCGAAATCTATATAAAAATGAAAACACACACAAAGTAAGCTTTCAAAAGCTTAGTAAGCTCGTACTAAATATAACCAACATTTTATATAATACAAAACATCATCATCTAATAGACACTTAGTAGTTCTGAAATCATTTATCAATTCTATTCCATCACAAATTAATACGATCATACCAACTTATCAAGCTTTATACACACAGTATCATCTACCACATAGGTTTCGTACATACCTGAACTTTCTCGTATTTATTCATTTTCATTCTTACCTCCCATTCGAATACATTAACTCTTTCCAAAGTCTTTCCACGCTTTAAGAATTTGCACACTTAGTGCTTTAATGATTAGCCGAAGCTAAAATTATCCTACACACTTAGTGCCATCTCAAATAGATGAAGCTAGCTCAGTATCACACACTTAATGCCTCATATAGCCAAAGCTATTCCATTTCGCACACTTAGTGCTATTAATAACTGCAACTATTTCAAATCGCACACTTAGTGCCGAATACCTTCGATTTATCCACTTACACAAACCATAGTAAAACAACTATATAATTCATGCATCTTGAAAACATTAAAAGATGACTATAATATCATTTATTCCGTACGGACTTACCTCGTACTCGGAATTGTCGATTTGGATCGTCTACTCGATTATCTTTGACTTTCCTCGATCTAAATTTGAATTCCTCTTTTCTTTATCTATATGTATTCAAAATTAACCCTTTTATTCACATAGTCATCCAATTCAATCCATAAACATACATTTAGGGCATTTTGCAAACTAGCCCTCACATTTTCACATTTTGACACATTAGTCCCTAATTCACAAAATCACAAAATACACATAATTTGCGTAAACCTATGCTTGACCAAATTCTCCTATTACTCATACTAGTCCACACATTTTATTAATTTCACATTTTAGTCCTTTAATTTATGAATTTTACAATTTAGCCCATTTTACTCAAATTCATCAAAAATCCAAAGACAAAACATGTTAACCCAAAACCTATCTTTCATTTATCAACAACCAACTTCACAAAACTCATAGTTTCATCAATGGCATAACTTAAAATCATAATCAACTTTTGGGTTTTCATTATGTAATAAGGCCTCTTTAAGTTTCATTTTAATTTTGGGGATTTAGTTACCTTGATTTTTGACTGATAGTAGTAGGACACGGATTTTCAAGAAAATATAAATAAATGTTTTTCTAAAACATCACGATTACGCAACATATTTAGAGAGTTTCCGCAACAAACACTATTTTAAAGGGTAATAACAATCCAATATGATCTATATTTTGCTGAAACAATTTGACTTTCACAACGAACATATACCCTAAATTTTTGTTAAGAACTCAAAGAAGTTTTTAGGTGGAACAGATTTTCCAAAAAATTATTTTATGAAAAACACTCCAATGTGACATCATAGATTCAAACATAACGTCTAGGCTGGGTTTGGGGTGTTACAGCAACAATCACAAAAATGTAGAAATTATCAAAAACCGAACAAAATCCATACCTTAATTAAGGAAAGCAATGGCCGAATGAAATGAAGCTTTAAACCCTTTCTTCTCTTCTATCTTCGATAGAAAAAAGATGAATAAAATGGGCACATTTTTTATTTGTTTTGATTAATATTAACATATTAATCAATTTCCTATTTTGCTCTTATTTTATAACATAATTAAACCTGTAACAGTCCGGTTTAGACCTTAGTCGGAATAGTGGTTTCGAGACCACAAATCTGAGTCTAAAAAATATTTTAATATTATTTTCTGTGTCATTTTCACAATTTTACTCTTTTGATATGTGAATTTGTATCAGAGAAATTTATGTGATTTAATTTGTCTGTTTCTGTGCTTAATTATGAAAAAGGATTAAATCGCATAAAGTGTAAAAGTTGAATGCTAAATGTTAAATCACCTATTTGACTTGGCTTTTAAAATATGGGTCCTTACATGTCAAATTTACCATTTATGTTAATGGTGGACCATTATGGACATGTTAGGTAAGCTTTAATGAATGATAACTAAGGGGTATTTTGGTCAATTGTAAATTAAACATATGTTTAATAATTATAACATAAAATGGTATTCATTTTTACCATTCTCTTAGCCGAATGAAGCTAGAAAAAGAGTAAAATTGGGGTTTTGATATTCGGCTAGCTTAATCCTTAATTAAGGTATGAATTTTTGTCTGTTTTTGATCATTTTTAGGTTTCTGTAATCGTTGCTTCGTGTTCTTCAAAGCCCATGTTTGAATTTATGTTTCTATTAATGATTTCATGAAATTCCATTTTTGATATCATGAGCTTTGTGATGTTTTTGGATGAATTATGAAGGCTTGGTAAATGATTATCATGTTTTATCTTTGGATTTTTGATGAAATTGAGCTATTTGGGCTAAATTGTGAAAATGACGTTTTGAAGGACTAAATTGTGAAATAAATATGTTATTTGGGCTTGTATGGAAGCCATGTATATTCGGCCAAACTATAGTCTTGGTGAATTTTTGCATAGTTGTCATTTGTGAAAAATAGACTAAATTGTCAAAGTGTGAAAATGTAAGGGCTAAAATGCAAAGTGCCCTAAATATGTGTTCATGGATTAAATTGAATGAAATGAATGATTGAATAGTTGAGTTTGTATTGAATAGATCAAGAACGAAGAAAATCAGGCTTAGATCGGGGGAAGTCCAAAATAGTTGAATAGTTGACTCGTTTTATCCAAAATCCATCCGAGGTAAGTCAAATTACAATTATGTGTTAATTGAAATAAATTCTATAACTGTAATCTGTATTGGATGGCCTGAGAGACTGATAAATGGATTTTGAATAAATTCTGATATTAAGATAGTATCCGAAAAGCTCTGTATGTTTCTAAAGAAAAGTTGACATCTGTCTGAGATATCGTATAAGACTTGTTTCTAGAGAAAAGTTGACATCTGTTTGAGACATCGTATAAGACTGTGTCTGGGACACATGCCTCGATTGAGATTTACGTATAAGACCATGTCTGGGACATTGGCATCGTATTTGACTTCGTGTAAGACCCTGTCTGAGACAGAGGCATCGATATTGAATTACATGTAAGACCATATCCGGGACTTCGGATGATGGCATATGAAATATGAGATTGAGTATATGAAATATATAATCTATGCAGGTACATTTGTATCGTACTAAATTTTTGAATATGAAAAACTTTGTCTCTGTGAAATATGTATGGAATTGGAAATGAAGCATGACATATATGCAAACAATGGTGTATGGTTAAGTATGAATTATTTTATGAAATGGTTGTGAATCTATATGGTTGAATGGTACATATATGCTTTAGTAATTAGACCAATTGTATTTGGCTTACTAAGCTCATTGCAGCTTACTCTGTGTGTTTACTGTTTGTTTTACAGTTATCGTAGCTAATGAAGGCTCGGGGATAGTCGCGGATCGTCACCACACTACCAATATTATTTTGGTACTTTTGAAAGTGTATATTTTTTAAAGTATGGCATGTATAGGCTAGAAGGTCTATGTATATAAGTTTTGATGTGTATATATATTATGCCATAGGAGTTGGCTAACAATGATGAGTTGTGTATAGTTTTGGTGTATGTTTGTAATGTTCTATGTTATAATGTGTTTTGGTCATTCTTAAGCATGGAATTGGTTGGAAATTTTGGTATGAATGTTGTATATTATTGCTTGTAGGATTGGACCCATAAAGGGGTGGCAAATTGGCTTAAACCAAGCCTGCATTACGCCATACAGTCAAGGAACACGGGCGTGCCTTGTGGCCGTGTAAGAAAAGCAGTATTCTCCTAAGAATCACACGGTTTTGACACATGGGCGTGTCATGTGGCCGTGGGCTAAAGTCAGTAGCTAGCTAAGTATCACATGGCCATAGTACACGGGCATGCCTATTGGCCGTGTGAAAAAGTCAGTATAGGACCTATTTTTGGCACGGCGGGTTCACATGGGCATGTCTAGTGCCCGTATGTACCACACGGCCTAGTCACACGGGCGTGTGACTTTAATAGTTTGAAAGAATTGGTTAAGTTCTGAAAATTCTGAATAAGTTCGGTTTAGTTCCGACCTTTCTTTAAATGTATATTTTTGGTCTCGTAGACCATAATTAGAGATGATTGTTTATGAAATGATGTTAAATAGTATCCGTTATTCTGAATTGGTCCGAAATGTTCTATCTGTTTGGTAATGCCTCGTAACTCTAATCCAACGTCAGTTAGGGGTTAGGGGTGTTACAAAACCATTACAAAATGTCCATTTATGTCTATTAATCTTGTCAATGGGATAATAACCACATAAGGACCCTTGCTTTAGAAAGCCATGACAAATAGATACCTTTACAATATAGAAAGCTACTTTTACATTTTATGCGATTAGGTCCTTTTTATATAATTGAGCACACAAACAAATAAATTTTCATACTAAACTTTCACACATTCAAATTCTCATACCATAAGCATGGAAAAAAATATTTAAAATATTTTTTGACTCGAATTTGTGGTCTCGAAATCACTTTTCCAACTAGGGTCTAAACTGGACTATTGCAATTCTCCCTCCTTAGGGATTTTCGTCCCCGAAAATCTTACTGGTAAACAGATTCAGATATTGCTATCTCATAGCATCTTCAGGCTCCCACATGGCCTCTTCAATACTGTTTCGATGCCACAACACTTTTACCAATAGAATTTTCTTATTTCGTAGTTCTTTAACCTGGCGAGCTAAGATACGGATCGATTCTTCTTCATAAGTCCTATCAGACTGAATTTCAATCTCAAACGGAAGAATCACATGCGAAGTCTCCCATGTCAATAATTCATACATTATTTGTCCATTTTAAAATTCACCTATCACATTTTCAAGTCTTATCACATGAGTCCTTTCTTATAAATTAACACCTAATTGATAAAATCAAGGCACGAAATATTCACACATACAAATTCCACATACAATAAGTACAAAATGTAACATCTAATTATTTTCGTGACTCAGTTTTGTGGTTCCGAAACCACTTTCTGACTAGGGTCAAAGTAGGGCTGTCACAGAAAAGTTTGGAAATTTTTTCCTAATACAGAGCCACACGCCCCTATGAGACAGGGGACACGCTTCTGTGCTCTTGACACACCCGTGTCCTTCAGCCGTGTAACTCTCTCACTATGACATCAGCACCAATTTAAGGTCACATGGCCGTATCACATGCCCGTATGGCCAGACCGTGTGATCAATTAAAATTAAATGAATTTTTCATAAAAAGGTGCAGATTTCACACGGCTAGAGTACACGCCCATGTGGGTAGGCCGTGTCTCTCAAACGGCCAAGACAAACGCCCGTGTCTTAGCCCATGTGTTTACTACTGAGCATACTGACTTACAAAATTAGAGTGCAGGGGGCACACGGCCGTTCCAGACGTCTGTGGGACAGACCGTGTGCCACATACGGCCTAGACACATGCCCATGTGCCTACCCGTGTGGACAAGTTGAATGTTATTTTCCAAGCCAATTGCCACCCTTAATCACTCATGCACTTAAGAAAATTTCATAGCATGCAACTTGACATACTTAGACACTCAATATTCAACACCATAGCACTTTCACATCTTATTAATATCATCCTATTGCACCTTCCCTTAATCACACCATTTGGAAGCATTTTATACAAACTTAATGCAAATCAACTTAATTATCAAAATTTCAAGTTGTACATTTATGACTATTGTCATCTTAGGTTATTAAACCATTCTTTATCTCCTAGTATTTAATCCATACATCTACATATATCCATCAAGGAATCATATTCCATATCATCAAAACAATATTTCATCATATATCCATCACACAACCACTTAGAACATCATCAAGGCATTAACACATGCATGCATGAGCAATTAGATGTTACAACCCAAGAATCAATCATGAGCCATATCACATGGCTATTACAAAGTGAATCATGAACATTGAAGGCCTTCACAATTTGGCCAAATAGCATGACACATATCACAAAATAACCAAGTCCCCTATACATGCCATACTCAAAATAACAATTTCACTATACGCAATAATCTTTTGATAGTGTAATCAAATACTCCAACAGCTTCCGATCCCCGAGTTAGCTTGGCGAAATTACAAAGGATGGAAAACAAGAGGGGAGTAAGCATTTAAGATTAGTAAGTCCACATGCAAATAATATGCAATATTATTAAACCATAATCATGCAAGACTATTAACATAGCCATCAAGATTATTCATCATTCAAGCATTCTAGCTCATTAATCAAGTATTCATATATATATATATATGAATGTACTTTCTCGTCACATGTCATCCT
Source organism: Gossypium hirsutum (assembly GCF_007990345.1). Classification (NCBI taxonomy): domain Eukaryota; kingdom Viridiplantae; phylum Streptophyta; class Magnoliopsida; order Malvales; family Malvaceae; genus Gossypium; species Gossypium hirsutum. The sequence goes on along the minus strand of NC_053426.1, from coordinate 30,754,106 downwards.
TTAACAAGACATCTCTCATTAGTATAATGAACGTACCTGTATATACCCGTAGCGTAACAAATAACTTTACCTTCATTACAATGCCCATATTAGGACCTTCATCGCATCATTCATTATAATACCTGTTCAACACTCAGAATACTAGTGGATATAAAGAATCTTGCAAATAAGTGCCACGTAAACATACATAGCCAAAGCTACCTCATATCATGCAACAGTCACAAATGAGCTACTCACGGGCTTGCTCATATAAGCTACCGATCAAGGTGTAACTATACGAGCTACTCACAAAAGTTGTCAGGTATCCGACCACTCAAGGATTACCTAGCCACCGGTAGGACACACAAGACCATTGCTCGGAACTCAATCACATGTATCGCATCCATTATGAACTCAGACCACTCAATAAGCTCGGATGCTTGCATCTATAATGAACTCGGACCACTCAATGAGCTTGGATGCCACATATATAACGAACCCGGACCACTTAATGAGTTTGGAATTCTTAATTCCTAGTGACATGTCACTTGTATCCTAGACTATTCCGAAGGTTCAAACAGGATTTTCCTCACTCGCACAAGGCATACTCTGTTGTACTTGCTTGTGATGTCGTATGTAACGACCATAATATTATTTATGCTTTCATATCAACCAATAAGCATGTAACTCATAATAACAAGAAAATGTTTATCACATAATGTCAAAAAAATTAAAAAACATGCTACAACATCACATTATTTGCATATGCACTTACCTCGGAACAAAAATTACGATAATTAATCGTCGTATACTCTATTCTTCCCTCGATTAAGACCCGATTCACGTTTTTCTTGATCTATAATGCCAAATTTAACTTGTTTATTAATCAATTTACTCAAATTGATCCATAATTCATTCTTTGGTAAAATTACCTTTTTACCCCTATACTTCCACTTATTTATGATTTAGTCCCTAGGCTTGTAAAATGAAATGCATGCATTTTCTTGGTTACCCAAGCCTAGCTGAACCTTTACTATGCTCATATAAGCCCATATTTTCCTTTATTTCACATTATTACTACTCATTTTTACACTTTTACAAATAAGTCCCCATTTTTTGTGTTTTCACTAAAAATCGCCTAGCTAAGATGTTTATCATGCATCAAACATTCATATTCCTCCATTAATCAACAAAACACATGAATGGGTCAAATTTCATACATGAACCCTTGCACAAAATATAGCTAGAAATGGGTAGATCATGCTTCAAAGACTTCAAAAATACAAAGAACATTAAAAACAGGGCTAGAGAGCACTTACAATCAAGCTTGGAAATGTTGAACAAAACCCTAGCTATGTTTTTTGAGAAATTCAGCTAGTACATGGAGAAGATGGACACATTTTTGCTTTGATTTTCCCTTTTTTATTCTTTTAATTACGAAATGACCAAAATGCCATTAGGGTTTTTCTTTCAAAATTTTCCTATACATGTCCATTTTTGTCCAAAAGTAAAGAAATTGGTCAAATTGCTAATGAGGACCCTCTAATTCATAATCTAAAGCAATTTCAAGCTTAAAACTTCTAGAATGCAACTTTCGCATTTTATTCAATTTGCTCCCTAAAATTGAATTAGACATTTTATGCAAAGAATTTCTTCATGAAGCTTTCACATAAGCATGCATTCATATTATAGACCTCTTAAAAATCATAAAATAATTATTTCTATCTCAGATTTGTGGTCTCAAAATCAGTATTCGGACTGGGACCAAATTTGGGCTGTCACAATTGATGTTAAATTTCTTATGAATATGATGTTGGATTGGTGGATGTATGCTTATGAGTTTTAGCGCAGATTAGGTGACAAATGAGGCTAGGAAATGGCCTTATTTTGTCACACGGGCAAACACACGGGCGTGTTTCTTGGCCGTGTGTGACACACGGCTTGTCCCATGGGCGTGTGGTTCAGCCGTGTGTCCTCTACATCTTAAAAATAAGAAACAAAATGCTTAGAGTTGGGCATACGGCCTGAGACACGGGCGTGTTTCCCAGCCGTGTTGTTGACACGGCCTTGGATAGAGGCTTGTTACACGGCCGTGTGAAAACTGTACTTAAATTTCAAAAATAAAAATTCGCTACATGGCCTAGCACACATGTAACACCCCGTACCCGAGACCGTTGTCGGAGTCGAATACAAGGTGCTAACCGACTTAATTAATTTACTTACACAGTCCACTTTTAAAAGTTTCCAGGCAGTTGGCTAACTGCGTCACTGTCACCTTAAAAATCATATCTTGAGTTCCAAAGCTCAAAAATCAGTTCCGTAATTTTTTTCCTGAAACTAGACTCACATGTCCATCTACAAATTTTTTTCTAGAATTTTTGGTTGAGCCAATTAGTACAGTTTATTAGTTAAAGTCTCCCCTGTTTCAGGGTTCGACTACACTGACCTTTGCGCATTACGACTTGGATATCTCCCTGTACTGGGCTTCAATACTGATGTCGTTTGTTTCTATAGAAACTAGACTCGAAAAGAAATCTGTACATATATGGCATGACTTATAATTATCTCTGGTTAATTTATAATGAATTTCGAAAGTCGGAACAGGGAATCCAGAAACCGTTCTGGCCTTGTCTCACGAAAACTTAAATATCTCTTATCATACTGTTCATATGATCATTTTGTTACTTTCCTATGAAAATAGAGTCATCAAGGTTCGATTACATAATTTATTCACTATTTAATTCCATTCCTACTATTTTTACTGATTTTTCACATTCACGTCACTGCTGCTATCAGCATCTATTTTTAAGGTAAACTTTACCTATTTCATGATCCTCCATGGATCAACTAGAGTTTGTCATACATATACCAAAAGTGATCATGAATGACCATTCCCATGGCTAACCGTTACCAACATTTCCATACCTCTCGACAAACAACATACAAAACGATTTTAATGCTATGATCAAAGTATATTTAAGCCATTTTCGCATGGCTATCCAAATTTACACAAAACCAAAGGATACATGACCAACAACAAAAAGGGTAGTCCTATACATGCCATTTTCAGAGTTCAACCAAAAGTGTACCAAAAGGGCTTTGATAGTGTGGGCGACTTCGACGTCAATAATCCCGAGTCCGATAGTTGACGAACCAAAATCTATAAAACAGAGATTCAAAGAACGGAGTAAGCATTTAATGCTTAGTAGGTTTTAAGCAAAACAAAGTGTTCTCAATCACTATCATTGGTCATTCATTTCAACTGTTCGATGAAGTTAATCTAGAGCTTCATCTCGATCTATAATATCATTAAATGCAACACTTGGCTGCCACATATATACTTTCGAATAATAATGACCTAGATGGTTAAATATTTCCAAAGCACATTCTTCATCGATTTTCAACTTTCAATAATCCTTTCCACTTGTTCATAATCACATCCATACTTTTAAGTATTTCAACATGACAAGTACTAAATTACCATAGGCACATAAAGAACCAAACATATTCCTTATCACATATACGTAAGCTTACAAATCATAATCCTTACCTTGTACTGGCACATCTAGCTCAACCCAACCCATACTCAAATCATAAGGCTTTTGGGCAGAATATGCACTAATACATAAGAATATTTCATCGCATACTTTATTATACAAACATACCATTACCAATTAGATCATTTTCATATTTGGAGTTATAATATTAATCACATTTACCTACCTCTTTGATACTAATAATTCACCTCGAAATCACTCCACCGATGAGTAAGTAATACGTACCTGAACATCTTAAATACATAATACTTATTTGATGGTAACTTAATGCAGATACTCAATATCAAAGTCTTACTTGAATCCTAGCATTTAGCCGTCGGGTCTTTAAAGCTCGGATATAGTACGAGCACGAAGCCTACGGACATTAATCAGGATAATATTCTCGCATAAAGCCTGCGGGGTTTTAACCCGGATATAGTACTGACACAAATGCCCTTCGGGACTTATCACATTTATACACTTTCACATCCATCACATTGGCCATTCGGCCTTATCACATATATACACTTTCACATTCATCACATTGGCCATTAGGTCTTATCTCATATATACATTTTCACATTCATCACATTGGCCATTCGGCCTTATCACATATATACACTTTCACATTCATCACGTTGGTCACTCGACCCTATCACATATATACACTTTCACATTCATCACGTTGGCCACTCGGCCCTATCACATATATATATACTTTCACATTCATCACATTGGCCACTCGGCCCTATCACATATATATACTTGTACATCAATTTCATCATAACAAAATTGACCAGGTATACTAGTCATTTGTGGCTTATAGCTTCACTTTAATACGGATTTGGTACTTTGATTACCAATGTTTAATCGATAGCTTATAAGCAACTCAAATGGTTTTATTAAGGTTTACAACAAAATCCCAAATTCAGCACAAGCTGTTTTTCCTGAGCAACAGTCATTAAATTATTCGTAAATGGAGCTACGAAACTCCAAATGAAGTGCCGTTAATTTTCTCTAAAAATAGGCTCATACATATCTTATCCAGAAAATTTTCAGAATTTTTGGTTTGGCCAATCAATACCAGATTTTTCTTAAAGTTTCCCCTGTTTCACTGTTTGACTAATCTGACCACTCTTCACTACGAATCAAATTTCTCATTGTACGGAATTCAAAATGTGTTCTATTTGATTTCATTTGAAACTAGACTCATTAAGGAGTCTAAGCATATAAATTTTATCTTATAACCATTTTTTTACAAATTATAATGATTTTCTAAAAACAGAACAAGGGATTTCGGAGTCATTCTGACACAGTCCCACACAACTTTAAATATCTCTTTATAGGAAATTTCTTTGCTTCCACGGTCTCTTTTATAAGAAACTAGACTAACTAAGCTTTGATTACATATTTTATTCAGCCTATAATTCCACGCCAACAATTTATAGTGATTTTCTAAAATCACGTTACTGCTGCTGTCCAAAGCAAATTATTACAATTTGCTCTTAAATTTCCAAGTCCAAACACTTATGAACTTACCTTTTGAGTTTAAGGCATATCATGGCCACATCATATCTTATTAACTCAACTCATTATGTCCTATTTTGATTGAATTTACTCAACGTTTGATCACTTAAAACTTACCTCGGAAGTGGTCGACGATTAGGTATCCACGGCTATTCGTTTACATTCTCTTTTTCCCCTATCCGACTTTGATCCTCTTCGCTCTTAAGCTAAAGCCGCAGAGCACTTTTGAACACCATCACTCAGCTTGGATTGAAGCATCGGATACAAAAACTTTAACCTTCATGTACAATTAATTTCGGCATTCAATCCCCTTAAATTTCAGCTTGTAAAACAATTAATAGCAGTTTTAGACATCATAGTCTTCACCCATTTAGACAACTTTCTTTAACATCTAAATAGCTCATTTATATATCATTTGTTCATTAACAACTTCAACCATTATTAATATAAATTTACAATCACTTAGATAACATTAATTGTCGTCTAAACAACAATTTTTTTTGCTGCATTAAAACACTAAACAACAGTCCTTAAAACAACATAAATACACCACTATCTGAACGTCATTAACAACACAATATTCAAACAGCATCAATACCACAATCAGATAGCATAACCAGGGCAGCAATGAACAATACCAACAAGGTAAAATTCGGACAATGATTTAACATTTTCGACAATTGTCAAACACAAGAGAATAAAAGTTCAAGGAAAGCTCACTAAGGTTCCCAACACCGATTCTACCTATTCAATTTGCTCTTTCCCTTTTCTACTACAACCTTCTCCTACCTTGTTAGCTAAATACAATCAACCCCAAAGTTACAAAAGTGGATTATAACAACACAAGCATTCACTAAATTCTTTTAACACAAGTGAGAAACTCTTCATCTACTAGACATGCAACATTTGCAACTAGAAAAGAAAATCTTCTCTTCTCCCACATATTCGTCAAGCTCAAATCAACAATGCAACCAGAATTTGTCAACGAAAAGCTATGGGCAATGGAGAGTTTAGAAGAGTTACCCTTCTACTTGAAAATTTTAACTTCTAAGCAAACAAATTTCATGGTTTTCCACTACATGCAGCTGCCCTCTCCTTTCTAGCTTCATTCCTTTCTTCCTCTTTTCATTTCAGCCAAGAAGAACCGATTTCTTCTTTTCTTTCCTTCTCAAGTCACGGCAATGGGGGGGAACATGGATGAGACAACTTTGTTCTCATCACCCCTCCCTTTTCATTTCTTTATTACTAACCCTTTATTATATTCTTTCTCCCATAACACACTAACACAACATGTTTCCAACATGTTTCACCCCATAACATTTTGTCCACTCTCATGCTCATGGCCGGCCACTACTAATTAGGGGGGAAATTAACATGCAAGTCCACCCTTTTTATTTCATGCACTAATAGATCCTTATGTTTTGACCTATCACATTTCAAAAGTGTCACACATAAGTCCTATTGACTAAATTCACATGCAATTTACTAAATCAAAGCTTAAAACTTTCACACATTCGTATTCACATATAATAGTCATAAAATATGACGGCTAATTATTTTTATGACTCGATTTTGTGGTCCCGAAACCACTTTTCGACTAGGGTCAAATTAGGGGTGTCACAACACAGGCGTGTGACTTAGCCGTGTGACTTCAATTTCTTCATGCTTTAAAATTTAGAGAGTTAACGAGTTAGGGACATGGGCGTATGTAGTACACGGCCTGACCACGTGGGCGTGTCCCTAGACCACACAGGCATGTGAGCCCTGCACTTAGGAAAATTTTTAGAATTTTACAAAAAATTCCCTGAGTTCCCAATTTAGTCCCGATTTAATTCCAACACTCGTTTTGGGCCTCGAGGGTCTATATAAGGGACGATATGTATGATCTCAATAAATAAATAGTAATTTACATAAGTAATTTAGAAATTTTGCTTTGATGACTGATACGGTTAGAGGTGTTACATTTAGTGGTATCAGGGCTACGGTTTAGTCGATTCTCAGACTAACGTAGCAAGTACGAGTCTAGCTATTCTTGCCATTATATAAATTATGATAGTGTGATATCTCCTGACCACTTTTAAATGTATTTTCATATAGTAATATCTTCCAACCAAGCTAGAACCGAGACTGAGGAAGCTGAGAGTGTTGCTCAAGCTTTTGTATAGCGAGCTGCACCTAGTGGTAGTAGAAGGCACGTATCTAAGGGCCAAAGTGAGGTGGCAAAAGTAGCCTTCTTTGAATTGATGGGTGAATAGTTTAGTGACTATATGAGAACAAATCCCATTGTTCAACGACCTCCCCCACCTGCTTCACAACATGATGAAACGCCACAGGATGCTAGACCTGTTAGAATTGGTAAGGCTCCAGTAGATAAAACTAGAAAACATGGGGCTGAAGAATTTAGGGATACTACCGATGACGATTCAGGGAGGGCTGAGTTCTGGTTGGAAAATACTAATTGGGTTTTGGATGAGTTATCATGTACACCAGCTGAATTTCTGAAATATGCGGTATCTTTGTTGAAAGACACGAGCTACCATTAGTGGAAAACCATATCTTATGTGGTACCTAGGGAAAATATTACATGAGAAATTTTCCAAACAGAGTTTAAAAAGAAGTATATTAGTCAAAGATTCCTGGACCAAAAAAAAGGAATTTCTAAAGCTCAAACAGGGGAATAGACAGTGTCCAAGTATGAACGGGAATTTGTTAGATTGAGCATGTATGCTAGAGAATGAGTTCAGATCGAAGCGTAAATGTGCAATCGATTTGAAAAAGGGCTAAACGAAGATATCCAGATGTTAACTAGAATTCTAAAATTAAGAGAATTCGTGGTGTTGGCTGAATAGGCACACAAGGCCGAGGAATTAAGCAAAGAAAAAAGGAAAGCAGAAAGGGAAGCTCGGGTTACGAGCAAAAAGATTTATGAGCAAGAAGCAATCATCTGTTTCATAGAAATCAAAGAATTATAATGAGCTTTTTGCTACCTCAAGGGAGTATTCGGGAAAGGAATGAAGTTCTAAATGCACCAACCCGAGGTCTTAGTCTCCCTTGACTACCAGTGTTGGGAGTGTTGGAAACGCTAAACCACGATGCAATGTCTATAATAAATTGCATTTCGAAGAGTGCTGGATAAGAAGTGGGGCTTGCTTCAAGTGTAGTTCTCTCGACCATTTTTTTAAAGATTGCCCGGAAAGGGTTAAGAAAGACATTGAACAAACCCCGAAGTCGAGTAATCCTGTCTCGAGGGGTAGACCACCACGACATTTTAGAAATTTCGGTGGTAGTCATAGCACTGCAAAAGATTCAACACCAAAATCTAAGGCTCGGGCTCCAACAAGAACATATGTAATACGTGCAAGGGAAGATGTTTCAGCACCAGATGTTATCACTGGTACATTTTCTCTACTTGATACTGATATTATTGCTTTGATTGATCCTGGTTCCATGCACTCATATATATGCGCAAAATTTGTATATGATAAAAATATGATTGTTGAATTCACCGAATTTGTGGTTAAAGTTTCAAACCCCTTGGGACAGCATGTTATGGTGGATAAAGTTTGTAAAAATTAACTATTGGTGATAGAGGGTTATTGTTTTCCGGCCAATTTGATGTTGTTACCCTTTGATAAATTTTATGTAATATTGGGAATGGATTGGTTAACCCAACTGATATAGTGGTAAATTGTAAGCATAAATACTTTGTATTGAAGTGTCAGAATGGTGAGTTACTTCGAGTTGAATCTAAGAAACTGAGTGGATTGTCTAATGTGATTTCAGTAATATCAGCATAGAGATATATTAAAAAGGGGTATGAGGCTTATCTTGCTATTGTACTGGACACCAAAGTGTCAGAGTTGAAAATCCAGTCAGTGCCGGTTGTCTGTGAATTTCCTGAGGTATTTCCAGAAGAACTACCTGGTTTACCTCCAGCTAGAGAGGTAGAATTTTCCATAGACCTTGTGCTAGGGACGACGCAAATATCTATAGCACCTTATAGAATGGCTCTTGCTGAATTGAAAGAGTTGAAGGTACTGTTGCAAGAGTCGATTGATTGAGGATTTGCCTAACCCAGCTTTTCACCATGGGGTGCACCGGTATTGTTTGTAAAGAAGAAAGATGGATCATTGAGATTATGCACCGATTACAGATAGCTTAATAAAGTCACAGTCAAGAATAAATACTTGTTGCCTCATATAGATAACTTGTTTGATTAATTAAGAGGTGCCATTGTATTTTCAAAAATTGATCTACGATCTGGTTACTATCAGCTACGAGTAGAAGATTCAGATATAAGGAAGACAGCTTTCAGAACCAGATATGGGCATTATTAATTTTTGGTGATGTTGTTCGGATTAACAAATGCCGTTGCGGTATATATGGATTTAATGAACGAAATTTTCAGACCATACCTAGACAGGTTCATAGTTTTTTTTATTGATGATATTTTGGTTTACTCTCGGGATGTGAATGAGCATGCTGAACATCTGAGAGTTGTTTTGCAAACTCTGTATGAGAAATAGTTGTATGCTAAATTTAGTAAATATGAATTCTGGCTACGGGAAGTTAGTTTCCTTGGGCATGTTGCATCGACAGAGGGTATTCGGGTGGACTTGAACAAAATTTCAGCTATTGTAAGTTGGAAGCCATCAAAGAATGTTTCAGAAGTTAGAAATTTTCTGGGACTAGCAGGATACTATCGGAGATTTGTTAAAGGGTTCTTAATGATACCTTATCCGATGACTCGATTGTTGAAAAAAGAAGTGAAATTTGAGTGGACTGATAAATGCTAGCAAAGTTTTAACTGATTGAAAGCTTTATTGAAGGAAGCGCCCGTATTAGTCTAATCTGAATCGGGTAAGGAATTTATAGTTTACAGCGATGCCTCGTTGAATGGTTTAGGATGTGTATTGATGCAAGATGGTAAAGTAGTGGCTTATGCATTTAGGCAGCTAAAATCGCATGAAAGAAATTACCTGGTACACAATCTTGAATTAATAGCTATTGTTTTTGCATTAAAAATATGGTGGCATTATCTTTTTGGTGAAAAATGTCACATCTTTACGGATCACAAAAGTCTGAAGTATTTAATGACACAAAAAAACTGAATTTCAGACAACGTAGATGGTTGAAATTATTGAAAGACTATGATCTCGTAATTGATTACCATCCGGGGAAAGCTAATGTAGTGGTAGATGTATTAAGCTGAAAATCCTTGTTTGCCTTATGGGCATTGAACACCTAGTTGTCTTTATCTGATGAAGGTTCGTTCAAAGCTGACTTAAAAGTTAGATCGACGTTTATGCAAAAAATCTCTGAAGCTCAGAAAAATGATGATAAGTTGCAAGCGAAATGGATACAAAGTGAATCGACTCTTGACTCAGAATTTCAGATCGAGATTGATGGTTGTTTATTATTCAGAGACAGAGTAAGTGTACTAAAGAGTTCAGAATTGATACAAAAGATTTTGAATGAAGCTCATAATGGTAACATGTCTATACATCCTGGTAGTAATAAGATGTATACTAACTTGAAAATGATATACTGGTGGCCGGGAATGAAACGGGATATTTCTAAATTTGTATCGAAATGCTTGATATGTCAACAAGTAAAGGCCGAACATCAGGTACCTTTGGGATTATTGTAGCCAATTACAATACCGGAGTGGAAATTGGAAAAAGTTACCATGGACTTTGTAATGGGATTACCTTTATCACCGAAAAAGAAAGATGTTGTCTGGTTAATTATCGATCATTTAACGAAGTCAGTACACTTTATCCCGATACATATGGATTTTCCATTGGATAGATTGGCTAGATTATATGTCTCTGAGATTGTAAGGCTACATCGAGTGCCAATCTCCATTATCTCAGATAGAGACCCTCGGTTTACATTTCAATTTTGGAGTAAGCTGCATGAAGCTTTGGGCACTCGTTTACACTTTAGTACTGCATTCCATCCGCAAACAGATGGACAATCTGAACGTGTAATACAGATTCTAGAAGACATGCTTCGGTGTTGTGTACTTGAATTTGGAGGTAACTGGGAAACATACTTGCCTTAGATTGAATTTGCTTACAATAACAGTTACCAGTTCAGTATTAAAATGGCGCAGTATGAAGCTTTATATGGTTGAAAGTGTAGAACTCCATTGTATTAGACAGAGTTAAGTGAGAAAAATATACATGGAGTTGACTTGATCCGAGAGACCGAAGAAAAGGTGAAGATAATTCAGACAGTTTAAAAGCAGCCTCTGATCGTCAAAAGTCCTACATTGATTTGAAACGAAAAGAAATAGAATTTCAAGTTGGTAACAAAGTGTTGTTGAAAGTGTCACCTTGGAAGAAAGTTCTCCGGTTTGGACGCAAAGGAAAACTGAGTCCACGGTTCATTGAGCCATATGAGATTATTGAAAGAATTGAGCCTGTGGCATATTAGTTAGCGTTACCTTTAGAGCTTGATAAAATTCATAATGTGTTTCATGTGTCCATCCTACGATGATATCGATCGGATCCTTCACACATTATTACTCCAGCAGAAGTTGAGATTTAGCCTGATATGACTTACAATGAGGAACCGATTAAAATATTGACATATGAGATGAAAGAGCTAAGAAATAAAAAGGTGGCATTGGTAAAAGTTCTCTGGCAGCGGCATGGATTAGAGTAAGCTACCTGGAGCCAGAGGATACTATGAGGAAGCAATACCCTAATCTCTTTTCTGGTAAGAATTTTCGAGGTCGAAAATTTCTAAGAGGGAGAGTTGTAACAACCCCGTTTCGGTGAGGTCGGAACAATGGTTTCTAGACCACAAATCTGAGTTAAAAATAAAAAAAATTCTATTTTATTTTATTGTTGGCATCATGATAGGAAGGTTACATGAAAATTTTGATACGAAAATTTTATCGATTGTGTGGTTAATTAGGGAAAGGACTAAATAGCTATGGAATTCAAAACTTAAGGTCCTTATATGGTAATTATATTGTAACACCTTTAACCCGTATCTGTTGCCGGACTAGGGTTAAAGGCATTACTAGGCAAATCGAAATATTTTACGGACAATTCATATATATTATCCACAATCATAGTCAAACATTATCATAACGTCCCTTATATAGGTCATCGAGACCTTAAACATGCATTAGAAAGGGGTCAGGACTAAACCGAGTTCATTCAAAATTTTTTGAAACTTAAACAATTTTTTTAAAGTTGTACAGGTCACACGCCCGTGTGAACAGGCCGTGTGCCTCACACAGAATTAGAAATGCCATTGTGTCTAGGTCATGTCAAAACAGAGCATACATACTGACTTGTCCATACGGCTACAAGACAGGCACGTGTGCCAGGCCGTGTGAAAATTAGGGAGGCTACTAACTTGAGTCACATGGCTAGTCACACGCCCGTGTTTCTAGCCCGTGCTCAAAACTGACTTGGCCACATGGCCTAGCACACACCCGTGAGTGCGACTGTGTGGTCTGCTTAGGCTCATTTCGAAATGGCTATTGAGTAACACGGCTGAAACACACGCCAATGTCCTTGCCCGTGTGGGAAAAACTAGGCCATTTACAAGGCCAATTTGCCACCCATTAAACATCAATTGCATTCCAAATGCTCAACCATTTCACAACCAATACATACACCAATAATGTCATATAATTACCAACCAAATTCATGCTTATTCACCATTCCAAATCATACCAAATCATGAGCCAAAATCATGTCAAAACATATGATTCACAATCTTAAATTTACTTCATTCAATCTCATGCCAAAACTTACCCAACTCCAAAATAAACACTTACCACAAACTTACCCAAAATGACCTATTCTTTTAGCCGTTCAAGAACATATCATATTAGCATAATTACATCACATATTTCATACCAAAAACACATTCATATAAACAACCAAAACCAAGCCAAATCACATGGCTAAATATATACATTACCAAACATGTTCACATACTTCTAGCCTATACATGCCATACTTCAATATATACATTTTCAAAAGGTACCAAAATAAGGTTCGATAGTGTGGTGACGATCCTCGATGATCCCCGAGCTTCTGGTAGGTTCGATATCTATAAAACAGTTGAAAAACACACAAAGTAAGCTTTTAAAAGCTTAGTAAGCCATATAAAAATAAACTTATCATTCAAAACATGAAAGCATCATCAAATTACATATACTCCATGGCCAAATACTACCTCAAAATACATAGTTCATATACATTTCACATAATCCAATTTATTTACACATATAGCATATTTTCTCATACTTATAACTCATATCATCACTTGTACATATACTTACCTTTTATTCTCAAACACAGTATACATTTCGAACATACCTAAATCGGATACATATTTCATATAATCATTCATTTCTCAGAGTGCTCGTTGAACCATTCGGAATCATAAGGATACGCGGATAGCTTGAAAAGCTCATACAATGCCAACATCTAGACGTGGTCTTACATGTAATCAAATATCGATGCCACTGTCCGAGACAGGGTCTTACACAAAATCAAATACAATGCCAACGTCCCAGACATGGTCTTAAACGAAAATACATATCGGATCCTATGTCATGGCATATGTATCCTAACTATTCCTAAGGTTCTTACGGGGCTTGTCGGATGCCGGAACTTTGTCTATACTTTCTCGGATGTCTCATGTTTCTCAAATCATATAATCATTTATCATATTTCAATAGCATATAATCGATAATAATTCAATTCATAAAATATTTATTTGTATATAGACTTACCTCATATGAATTTGAACGGACAAAATCGGCTACTCGACGACTTTCGACTTTCCCCGATCTAATTCTGTTTTCTTTGGTTCTTGACCTTAATTAGCCAAATTCTCAGCCAAAACCCGAGTAATATTTTTCTCTTTTCTTTTCTTGTGATTTTCGGAAACAATGAGCGTAAAATGAACTAATTTTATATTTGGTTTAACTTAATTTACATTACTACATCAATTACCAATTTACCCTTGCATTATAAACATTTAAACATTAATATCAAGGCCATTAATATCCACTCATATGTTCAATGGTCAAATAACAACATAAGGACCTCTCAACTATAAAGACATATCAAATAGGCACTTTAACAATTAGAAGGCCACTTTTACATTTTATGCGATTAGGTCCTTTTATCAAATTGAGCAGACAAACGATTAAATTTTTATACAAAATTTTTACACATACTAATTCACATATAATAAGCAAAGAAAATAATATTAAAATACTTTTTCGGACTCAGATTTGTGGTCCCTAAACCACTATTCCAACTAAGGTCTAAACCGGACTGTTACAACTCTCCCCCTTAGAGATTTTCGTCCCCAAAAATCTTACCGTTGAAAAAAATTCGGATGTTGCTGTCTCATAGCATCTTCAGGCTCCCATGTAGCCTCTTCAACACCATGTCAATGCCACAATACTTTTACTAACAGAATTTATTTTTTCACAATTCTTTAACCTCACGAGCCAAAATACGGATCGGTTCTTCTTCATTGGTCATATGAGACTGAATTTCAATATCAGATGGAGAAATCATGTGTAAGGGATCGGATCTGTATCGTCGAAGCATCGATACATGAAACACATTATTAATCTTTTCTAGCTCTGGTGGCAACAACAATCTATAAGCAACCGGTCTAATACGCTCGATAATCTCATACGGCCTGATGAACCTCGGACTCAATTTGCCTTTCTACCAAATCGGAGTACATTCTTCCACGGAGATACTTTCAAAAATACTTTATCACTAATCTCAAATTCAATTCTTTTCTTTTCAAATTTGCATATGATTTCTGACGATCGGAAGCTGCTTTTAGACTATCTTAGATCACTTTTACTTTTTATTCAGTCTCTTTTATCAAGTTGACCCCTTGTAGCTTAGTCTCGCTGAGCTCAATCCAATACAACGGTGTACGACATTTTCTACCATATAAGGCTTCGTACGGTGCCATTTTAATGCTCAATTGAAAACTATTATTATAGGCGAATTCAATCAATGGCAAATATTGTTCCCATGTACCTTCAAACCCAAGAATGCAACATCTCAACATATCCTCAAGAATCTGAATAATCCGCTTAGATTGACCATCCATTTGCAGGTGAACAGCAGTACTTAAGTGCAATTTCATACCTAAAGCATCTTGCAATTTCTTCCAAAATCGCGATGTGAATCTCGGATCTCTGTCTGACACAATAGATAATGGCACACCGTGTGATCTCACAATATCGAAAATGTATAACTCAGCTAACTTATCAAGCGAGTAATCGGATCGTACTGGAATAAAATGAGCTGATTTCATCAATCGATCAACCACAACCCAGATAGCATCTTTCTTTCGCAGAGATACGGGTAAACCCGAAACTAAATCCATTATCACTCTGTCCCATTTCCATTCTGGAATCATAATCTGTTGTAACAAACCGGATGGCACCTGATGTTCAGCTTTAACTTGCTAACAGATTAAACATTTCAAAACAAAGTTGGAGATATCTCTTTTCATTCCAGACCACCAGTAATGCTGTTTCAAATTAAATTTTCGTACTACCCAGATGCGCAGATAAACGACTGTTGTGAACTTCATTCAAAATCATTTGAATCAACTTTGGATTTCTCGAAACACAAATCTGATCTCAGAATCTCAAACAATCATCATTACTAACTCGAAATTTAGAATTAGGATTCAGATCACACTGAGCTCGTTTTGCTATTGCTATTATCTCATTATCAACCTTTTGAGCATCAATAATCTGTTGTAAAAATAACGATCTCAGTTTCAATTATGCTAAAACTGAACCATCATTAGACAAAACTAAATGAGCATTCATGGCACGTAATGCAAACAATGATTTTCATCTTAAAGTATCAGTAACAACATTTGCTTTTCCCAGATGATAATCGATAACAAGCTCATAAACTTTTAACAGTTTTAGCCATCTTCTCTGTCGAAGATTTAAATCTTTCAGAGTCATCAAATATTTCAAAGTCTTGTGATCAGAATAAACATGACATTTCTCACCGAACAGATAGTGGCGCCAAATCTTTAAAGCAAATACAATCGCAGCTAACTCAAGGTCGTGCCTCAAATAGTTCTTTTTATGTGGCTTTAACTGTCTCTAAGCATAAGCAATGACTTTGCCTTCTTGCATCGAAACACATCCTATACCATTTAATGAAGCATCACTGTAGATCACAAATTTTTTACCCGATTCGGGTTGTACTAATACTGGAGCTTCAATCAATAGGGCTTTCAACTGATCAAAGCTTTTTTGACACTTTTCGGATCATTCAAACTTTACATATTTCTAAAGTAATTTCGTCAACAGAGTGGCAATCATAGAAAAGCCTTTTACGGATCGTCTATAATAACCAGCAAGTCCCAGAAAACTACAGACTTCAAAAACATTTCTCGGAGGCTTCCAATCCAAAGTAGTTGAAATTTTGCTCGAATCAACTCGGATACCTGATGCTGACACAATATGGCCCAAAAAAACCAACTTCGCGCAACCAAAAATCACATTTGCTAAACTTTGTATACAATTGCTTATGATGCAAAGTTTGTAGTACTATTCTCAGATGCTCAGCATGCTCGGATTCATCACATGAATAATCAATATGTCATCAATGAATACGACAACAAATCGATCTAAATAGGTCTGAAAATTCTATTCATCAAATCCATAAAAATAGCAAGTGCATTAGTTAATCCGAAAGGCATAACTAAGAACTCAAAGTGGTCGTACCTCGTTCTGAATGCAATTTTCGGAATGTTTGAGTCTTTTACTCGCAATTGATAATAGCCTGATCTTAAATCTATCTTAGAAAACACTGTAGCTCCTTTCAATTGATCAAACAAATCATCAATTCAAGGCAGAGGGTATTTATTCTTGATAGTCACTTTGTTCAACTGACGACAATCAATGCACATTCTCATCGTATGTCTTTCTTTTTCACAAACAGAACTGAAGGTGAGACACTTGATTTAGCAAACCCTCTATCGGTAAACTCTTGCAACTGAGACTTTAATTCTTTTAACTTGGTCAGAGCCATTCTATACAGAGTTATTGAAATTGGAGTAGTCTCGGGCACTAATTCAATACCAAATTCAACTTCTTGAATAGGAGGTAATCCCGAAAGCTCTTCAGGAAACACATCAGGGAATTCACATACAACAGACACCGATTTAACTTTCTTTTCTAACACTTTTGAATCGATCACAAAGGCAAAGTAAGCTTCACAACCTTTTCTCATAATACTCAGAGCTTTCATTGACGAAATCACAGCCAGTAACCCATTCAAATCACTAGATTCAATTCGAACTATTTCATCATTCTTACATCACAAATCAATAGTTTTCTATTTGCAATTCACAATAGCATCACACAAAGTTAGCCAATTCTTTCCCAGAAGTATATCAAACTCATCAAAAGGTAATAACATCAGATCGGCCGAAAAACAAATGTCTCGAAACATTAACGGACAATTCTTGCACACTTTGTCAACTAAGACACTTTTACCTAGGGGGTTCGATACTTTAATCACAGATTGAATAGGCTCTACAGGCAAAGCCTTACTAAATACTAAATTGATGCATATATACGAAGACATTGATCCAAGCTCTATCAAAGCAATTGCAGAAGTATCGTAAAGAGTAAAAGTACTAGGAATCACATCAGGAGATGAAATTTTCTCACTTGCTCGAATGGCCTAGGCTCTAGTGGGGGCTCTAGCCTCGGATCGTACAACAGTGTCTTTAGCCCCTTTTTGACTACCACTCACAATTCTCGTATTTTTGGGAGGTCTACCACGAGTTGAGGTGTTACTCGATCTCAGATTTTGCACAATTTCTTGCTCGTCAGACTCGGGGCAATCACGGATGAAATGATCTAATGATCCACATTTGAGACAAGCCCGATCGTACAGTCTTGCTTGGATGTCTTTTACCACAGTGTTTACACTCAAGTAGATTAGATCGAACATTTCCAACACTGGCAACAGATGTAGCTGGAGCTCTGAAGCTCGAATGTGATTTAACATGATCTCTACTCGAATGTCCCACATTAGCCTTTGAACGGTTAAAATCATCTTGAAATTTCTTTGATGCAAACTGAAATGATTTACTTGTGAATCTTTTTCTCACATCTCTAGCTTCTGAATCAGCCTTTCTTTTCTCTTTCCCGAGCTCTTCAGTTTTACATGCTTCAACAAGTACTACAAATTCTTTGATCTCAAGAATCTTGACTAACAAATGAATATATTCATTCAAACCATCATCAAATCTTTTTCACATTATTACTGTAACACCCTAAACCCGGCCCAGACGTTACGGCTGAATTCGGCGTGTCACATTGAAGTGTTTTTCAAAAACCATGTTTTCATTGAAAACCCTTCTTGATGTAAAACTCATTGGAGCATTATTGTAAAACTCATGTTTTAATTAAAAATCTTTGAAAAGAATATTTTCATTATAGATTAAAGTGAATGGAAGCTGGGCACCAGGTAGGAATCCGTAACAGAGGAGGTGAGCCATAAAGGCAGCTCAAGTACCAAGCTCTTCGATTGGATCCAATCCTAGACATGCCCACAACCATTACCACACTAGGTTATAACGAGTTGAAATTTCTTTGAGTAGATACCTTTGATAAATCGAATATTTGTGACGTTGTGTTATTTTGAAAACAAGTATCATTTTGAAAACGCGTCCTAAGTCTAGCCCATTTGAATTACTATCAGTAAAATATATGGTATAAAATAAAATAATCCCAGAAAAATAATTAAAATGGCCTTATTACAACCCAAAACCAAATAATAATATTAATTAAGATAAAACTTATAAAAAAAATAAACCGGTTACTTATTGCAATTAAGAGAAACAGAAATAGTAGTGTGGCCATCTCCGAGTCCCTCGCAGCTCCAAACCATCTAAGCTTAGGGATTACCTGCACAGTTAGAAACGGGGTGTGTTTACAAAAACTCAGTGTGTAATCCCCAACAAAAAAACAAACAGTGAATAACACAGTGTCAGTACAATCTGGGCCAAAGCCCTATTCAGTAACAGTACAGTCTGGGTCTTAGCCCTTAAACAGTAGCAATATGGGCCTAAGCCCTAATTCAGTCTCGAATATACTGGGCCGAAGCTTTTCATAAATCATATCACTGGCCGAAGCCTTTACTGTAAGCGGTATGGCCCATAGGCCCATTTCAATATCACATGTAATATCAATGAATGTATGCAAGCCTATTTGGGGAGACTACTCAACCCACCATCCGCTACTCTCCACCCGTACCAACCAAGCTCTCCATGTGGGGAATAACTCAACGCACCCAACCAAACTCTCCACTGGCAGTATAGTTGCTTTATCATATAACTGGAGGCCTAGCCTCTTTTAATAACTGGGGCAAACCCTTTTTGATAAACTGGGGCAAAGCCTTTTTCGGTAAACTGGGGCAAAGCCCTTTTCGGTAAACTGGGGCATAGCCCTTTTAGCACTTCCTCCATTTATAAAACCCAACCCATGCAACATGTCATGTATGCAGAATGTCATGCCCATATTTGAATCAAACAATCACAGCCAAGTCATTCATATCACCAACATATATTCACAATCAAATCCGTCAACCACACAATCCAAGTCATTCACTTGCCCACAAGGGCAAAACAGTCATTTAACACCTTAAGGGCAAAATGGTAACTTTTACCCCACAAGGGTATCTCGATAATTTTACCCTACAGGGGTATTTCGGTATTTTTACCTTACAAGGGTATTTCGATATTTTACAAATCGAGAGTATTTCGATAATTTCACAAATCAGGGGTATTTTGGTAATCTTACAAGCCAGGGGTATTTTGGTAATTTTACAAACTAGTGGTATTTTGGTAATTCTATCCTACAAGGGTATTTCAGTAATTTCACAATCGAGGGTAAAATAGTAATTTTGTAAACTGAGGGTAAAATGGTAATTTTGTAAATCGAGGGTAAAACGATAATTCTGTAAATCGAGGGTAAAATGGTAATTCTATAAATCGAGGGTAAAATGGTAATTCTAGAAATCGAGGGTAAAACGGTAATTCTGTAAATCAAGGGTAAAACGGTAATTCTATAAATCAAGGGTAAAACAGTAATTCTGTAAATCAAGGGTAAAACAGTAATTCTATAAATCGATGGTACTTTGGTAATTTTACAAGTCGAGGGTATTTCTGTAATTGGTAAACTAAAGTATTCTAAACGGGGATAACAATACAATTGGCCCTAAAGACCATTCTCAGCCCAAATGGGCCCACACGCTCGTGTGGCCCTCTTAGCCCAAATCTAGCCACAAATATGAGATCACCTAGCCTAGTCCAATATTTACTACACAGTCAAGCAACTTATCCAATTGGGCCCACATAACCCCTTTCGGCCCATCGCGGTCCGAAGTAGCCATCCTACAGCTAGAGTAGCGAGAAAATACACACTTGATAGGAGGCTGGAGTTAATCCACGCTCCGAGCACTCTTAGCCGATGCCCAACCCAAACGAGCACGCCATACAGCGAAAGGGATCAGCCAAGAAAAGATACCTTTACTCTCCTCATGGTTCCCTCTATTTAAAGCCAGTTTCACAACCACTCTTATGTTAGCTTCCCGATGTGGGATCCTTCCAACATCAGAGTTTAAATTCAACACCAACTCTTGCCGCCCCCTGTTAGCAAAATAAATGCTCCTTACTTGCCATAGGATTCGAACCTATGCCTCCCCTCAGATGCTCCACACGCTACTTTCCACTAAGCCACAAGGCTTTTTGTGTCATATTTTATCCCCAATTAATTATAAGGTCTAAAGGCCAAAGTCCAGGTTCCCTTAAAAAAACCAAAATAAATTAGAAGAGCCAAGGCTTGAACCCAGGCTCCCATACAACCTTAATGACGCCACAACCACTCGACTACAAGCTTCCTTGTGTCATTTATTTAACACAATAATTTAAAAGCCCTCATCCAAGCATCCAGGTTTTTTTTTCTCTTAATACCAAAATTTTTGCTAAAGCCCAAGTTTGAACCCAAGATTTCTCTAACACTTATCAAGGCCATTAACCACCAAAGCAGACATTTAATTGTGTTATTTCATTGCACAATTAAATACCTATATACAACCTCCTTACGTACCCGCATTCAAGGCCTAATACTTCTAGGACCAAATTCAGGGTGTTACAATTGCCTCAGTAGATACACATTTTCGTGCATACTGACTCAGTTCAAGAAACTCTTTGTGTTTCTGTAGCAGACATATGGCCTTGCTTCAGTTTAAGAAACTCTTTGCATTTCTAATCTATGAATCTCTGACTAATGTATTTCTTCCAGAATTTAGCTTGGAAACAATCCTAGGTGACTCGTTCCTCGAAACCATAGATATTAAAGTCTTCCACCAATGATAGGCTGTATCTCTGAGAAGTGAAACTGCACACTTTAGGCATTCATCGGAAGTCAATGGCAATTCATCAAATACTCTTATTGTATTCTCTAACCAGAACTTGGCTCTTTTAGCATCATCATTTGTAGTAGCACAGAATTCTTCGGCCCAATATTTTCTAATTCTATCGACTGGAGGCTTATTCGACTGAATCGGATTTACAACTTGTGGCATGATAGGGACTTGCAAAGGATTAGTCGTGGTTGGGGGTTGTTGAACAACCGAATTAGTTCTAATGTACTGACTGAACCAATCATTCATCATTTGATAGAAGGCTTGTCTAGCCTCTCCATCATGGCTACTCGTAGCTGGTCTAGAATCGGATGGCGCTGTCCCTTGCGCTGGAGCAGGCGCATTACTCTCAACATCGTCAGCTACGGCTCGTTCAGGATCCATTTGCTATATAAAAACACATTTTCATTGTCATGATTATCACACTATCACAGTTCATAAATATAGCATGTATAGCTAGACTCACATACGCTACATTAGTCCTAAAATCTACTAAACCGTAGCTCTGATACCAACCAAATATAGCACCCCTAACCCGTATCCATTGTCAGAATAGGAAAGGTGTTACCAGACAAATCAGAATATTTTACGAACAATTCATATACATTATCCACAATCATTGCCAAGCATTATCATAATGTCCCTTATATAGGTAATCGAGACCTTAAACATGCATTAGAAAGGGGTAGGGACTAAACCGAGTTCATTCAAAATTTTTTGAAACTTAAACAATTTTTTTAAAGTTGTATAGGTCACACGCCCGTGTGAACAGGCCGTGTGCCTCACACGGAATTAGAGACGCCCATGTGTCTAGGCCTTGTCAAAACAGAGCATATATACTAACTTGTCCACATGGCTACAAGACACACCCGTGTACCAGGTCGTGTGAAAATTAGGGAGGCTACTGACTTAAGTCACACGCCCATGTGTCTATCCCGGGCTCGAAACTAACTTGGCCACACGGCCTAGCACACGCCTATGAGTGCGACCATGTGGTCTGCTCAGGCTCATTTCGAAATGGCCATTGAGCAATACGGTTGAGACACACGCCTGTGTTCCTGCCTGTTTGGGCAAAAATAGGCCATTTACAAGGCCAATTTGCCACCCATTAAGGGTCCTCCCTACAAGCAACAAATAAACATCAATTGCATACCAAATGCTCAACCATTTCACAACTAATACATACACCAATAATGTCATATAATTACCAACCAAATCCATGCTTATTCACCATTCCAAATCATGAGCCAAAATCACGTCAAAACATATGATTCACAATCTTAAATTTACTTCATTCAATCTCATGCCAAAACTTACCAAACTCTAAAATAAACACTTACCACAAACTTACCCAAAATGACCTATTCTGTTAGCCATTTAAGAACATATCTGTAACACCTCAAACCCGGCCTAGACGTTATTACCGGATCCGACGTGCCACATCAAAAACGTTAAAAACTTTTTTCCGTTCTAAGTTCAGAAAATCGTACTTGATGTTCAAAGCATTAATTCATTAAGGGTTAAAGTGAATGGAAGCTGTGCACCAGGTAGGAAACCAGAAAAGAGGGGGTGAGTCCATCGGACTGCTTAAGTACCAAGCTCTTTCGGATCCAATCCTAGACATGCACACCGCCCTTGCCACACTCCAACATCGTGTATTTCTTTTAAGTTACCATTGTAATTATGTTCATTTTAAAATAAAGCATATTTAATTTCGGGAAAATGTTACCACAGTAGAAGCCTTGTTCGAGATCGTGTTACTTTGAAATCAGTTTATGTTTTTGGAAAACGAACCCTAGATCTAGCCCATTTTGATAGTTAATATAATTTAAGATCATCATGATAAGTTATAAATCAAAACCCCAAAAAAATAATTATAAGCGGCCTTATTACATAACAAAACCCAAATCATCAAAGTAAAGAAAATTGAAGTCCAAATCACCAGAAGAAATCCATATTGCAGAACGAGTGGCCACTTCGAATCCCTCGCAGCTCCAAGCCCACTATGGCTGGGGATTACCTGCATGGATGAAAATAGGGGATGAGTTCGGAGAAACTCAGTGTGTAAAATTAACCCAACCATAGCCCATATCAGCTCAAACCACAGAAATAGAATAAATTGGCCTTAGCCCAGAACAGAATACAAAATTAAGCCCATAGGCCCATAACAGATCAGATCAGATATTTCATGTATATGCAGAACCCAACCCATAACCAACCACATACACCCCCTTACCAACTTTTCACCATGTGGGGCGACTACTCGACCCACCCAACCGCTACACGCCACAGAATTATGCAGCATGGTTGCCAGAATAGATAATGTGACAGAGTCACCAGATACAGATAATCGTGGCAGAACCACTAGAATAGATATATGTGGCAGAGCCACCAGATCAGATAATTGTGGCATAGCCACCAGGACGCTTCCTTCATAATATAACCAATGTCCCCATGCAACAAATATTCTTTCATGGCATACATCATACAGATTTAAATCAACATGCTTTTCAGACAAAATTAACCCTAGGGGCATATTGGTCATTTACACCTAGGGGTATCATGGTAATTTTCCATACATAAGGGTATTGTAGTGATTTAGCTACTTCTAGGGTTTTCATGTATATCCTATCCATTTATGTACTATCAGAATACTTACCGCGCGTACTTACCAAATTGTGCCCGTTGGCCCATGAACCCGATTTTTGGCCCATTAAGCCCACATTATCAAAATGTACAAAATCGCATGTACTGCAGTTTATTACCTTCAGAATACCAAACATGCAAACCCAACTATCTTACGAGCATTCGCACACTCGTAAATTCCCAAGATACCAACTTTTCGGCATTTCGGCTTTTCGGCTTTTGCCGATCTAGTCTATGAGAGGGTGTCAGTTACACACCTATTTTATGACGATTCGCTGACGAGATCCACGCACGAACTACCTACAATTATAATACTACCATGTTAATCTTACTACCGAAACGAACTACATATTAACTTCTTACCATATTCGGCCAACAACACCTTAAGCATTAGCGTTCCTACCTTTGCCGAAAATAGTGTCTCGATCCAGATACGTTCAGTCCACTTGTCCAAGCCCTTGATCAACAGCCTCTTAATCACACTATTACCAAAATAATACTATTATCACAACCCCTTAGGGCTACAAGTCCAAAAAAAACGACAACCTCCCTAACCTTTTAGGGATTTCGGCTTTTCTTAAAATATGCAAGATAGACTAAGTTGGAAAGACTTACCACCGATTCTTCCAGTCAAGGTTCCCCCTTAATTCCTACTTGATTCTGATGCAGTTCTAAGTCCTCAAATGATAACAAAAGTCGAGCCCTCAGTGATCTCAGTATTCGGCTATGTCCCTAAGATAGTGTGGGAGTTTCGGCTTTTTGCAAAAGTGTAGAGAAAGATAAAATATGAGGGTTTTTACTTGTGGTATTATCGACAGAAACCTGTGGCTTAGAGGTTGAGAGAATTGGCCAAATATGATTAGAAAAATAAGAGATTTGGCTAGGGAAAAATCGGTACAAAAGGAGTTAAGTTTTTGGGATTTCGGGATTTGAGGCAATCGGCTATAGTCTTAAAAATAATGGAAGGAAGGTGGTATAGAGTAGGGTGGCTGAAGGATTCGGCTATGGGGAAAAGAAGAAGAAAAGAATAAGTGGATGGAGAGAAGAGAAAAAGAAAAGAAGAAGAGAATGGTCAGGAAATGGCACCACTTACCACTAATGCCGAATTTATACTGGCACTAACCCTAGCCGAAATTCCCATGCTAAAGTCCCTTGGCCGGCCACCTCTTGTTCCTTGATTAGCTCCCAGATTTTCTCCCTTATCTGCTCCTAAATCAT
This sequence comes from Gossypium hirsutum, assembly GCF_007990345.1. NCBI lineage: Eukaryota > Viridiplantae > Streptophyta > Magnoliopsida > Malvales > Malvaceae > Gossypium > Gossypium hirsutum. The sequence goes on along the minus strand of NC_053426.1, from coordinate 30,728,713 downwards.
ATCCCTTATCAACTCCTAAATCCTATCCCTTATCAACTCCTAAATCCTCTCCTGACAGACTTTCACTTCAGTTCCACTACTTACCTTTTCCATTCATAAAAATTAATCCCTTATTTGCTGTCATTGTGACTTGAACCTGGGTCCTCCCAATCATCCACACGCCACTTATAGCATTCCCAGTGGTATCACTTAGCCACTTTACCACATGCTTCCTTGTGATTTATTTTACACAATTAATACCTAAAAGCCCAATTAACCAAAACCCATTTTTCTTATGGAATTAAAATTAATTAAAACTATCGGGTTTTACCTTAAACTTGGGCCTTCTAGAGGCCCACTAACGTACTTAATCCTACGACAAACAAACAGGACACTGAATTTTTTAATTTTTCCAACATTTTTAAAATTCCCGAAAATTGGGGTGTTACAACTCTACCCTCCTTAAAGAAATTTCGTCCTCGAAATTTACCTGGTCCGAACAGATGAGGGTATAATTGCTGCATCGCCTCCTCTGGCTCCCAAGTAGCTTCCTCTCTGGCATGATTACGCCAAAGCACCTTTACTAATAGGACAGATTTCCTTCTCAGTATCTTAACATCTCGATCCAAAATTTGCACAGGCTCCTCCTCAAAAGTCAAATCAGTTTGCACCTCAATTTCTGCAACCGGCACGACATGAGAAGGGTCAGAATGATAACGCCTTAACATGGAGACGTGGAAAACATTGTGAATCCTATCCAACTCTGGAGGTAATTCCAACTGATAAACTACTGGGCCTACTCCTTCAAAACCCGATAAGGCCCAATGAACCGCGGACTCAACTTGTCTTTCTTACCAAACCTCAATATCTTCTTCCAAGGAGAAACCTTTAAAAAGACCATATCCCCTACTGAGTACTCAATCTCCTTACGCTTCAAATCTGCATACGATTTTTTCCTATCAGATGCTTCTTTCAAACGGTCCTTAATTATTCTGACCTTAGCCTCAGTATTAGCCACCAATTCCGGTCCAAGAACTTGTCGCTCCCCTAGCTCCGTCCAACAACTAGGTGTACGACACCTTCGACCATACAGTGCTTCATACGGTGCCATTTGAATACTCGCCTGATAACTGTTATTGTATGCAAATTCTGCCAACGGTAAGTAGTCCTCCCAACTACCTCGAAAGTCAATCACGCATCCCCTTAACATGTCTTCTAGAATCTGAATGACCCTTTCCGACTGACCATCAGTTTGGGGATGGAAAGCCGTACTGAAGTTCAACTGCGTCCCTAATGCCTCATGCAACTTTTTCCAAAATCGAGATGTGAATCTGGGATCCCGGTCAGAGATAATCAAAACTGGGACTCCATGAAGTCGCACAATCTCCGCCACATACAGTTTGGCTAACTTTTGAAGCGAAAAGTCGGTACGTACTGGTATGAAATGGGCTGATTTGGTCAACCTATCCACAATCACCCATACCAAGTCTTTCTTCGATGGTGTCAATGGCAACCCACTCACAAAGTCCATGGTTACCCTCTCCCACTTCCAAAGTGGTATCTTTACCGGCTGCAACAGTCCAGAAGGTAATTGATGCTCAGCTTTCACTTGTTGGCACGTCAAACATTTTCCTACAAACTCCGTCACTTCTCGCTTAAGTCCAGGCCACCAGTACAATTCCCGCAAGTCGTGATACAACTTTTTCCCTCCAGGATGAATGGCACATAGTCCCCCATGAGCTTCCTTCAATATTGTCTGCCTCAAGTCAGAGTCCTTCGGAACACAAATTCTTCCTCGGAAACACAGAACTCCATCACCATTTAAACCGAACTCAGAAGTTTTCCCTTCCTTAACTTGTTGAAAACGAGCAACCAAAGACTCATCTTCCAACTGCTTTTCCTTACTCTGGCCACCCAAGTTGGCTTTACTTGCAATTCAGCCAATAACCTACCATCATCATACAAACTCAAATGAGAAAACATTGCTCCCAGATCAGATACGGTTCTACGACTCAAAGCATCGGCTACCACATTAGCCTTTCCTGGGTGATACTCAATTGAACAGTCATAATCCTTAAGCAACTCAATCCATCTCCTTTGCCTAAGGTTCAGCTCCTTCTGAGTCAACAAATACTTAAGACTCTTATGGTCTGTGTATATAATGCACCTCTCTCCGTACAGGTAATATCTCCAAATCTTAAGTGCAAAAACCACTACTGCTAATTCCAAATCATGAATAGGATAGTTCCCCTCGTGAGGCTTAAGCTGCCGTGACGCATATGCAACCACCTTACCTTCCTGCATTAACACGCAGCCCAAACCTACATGTGATGCGTCGCTATACACAGTAAAATCCTTCCCAGACTCCGGCTGAATTAACATAGGTGCTTTAGTCAAAACTTTCTTCAACTTTTCAAAAGCTTCCTGCTGGGTCTCAGTCCATACAAACGGTACCCCTTTCCTTCTGAGTTTAGTCAGAGGTGCAGCCAACACCAAAAAACCTTCCACAAACCTTCTGTAGTATCCTGCCAATCCTAGGAATCTCCGTATCTCCGATACTGACCTAGGCGGCTTCCACTCCAAAACTGCTTCAATTTTTTGAGGATCCACCTTAATCCCCTCAGCATGGACCACATGTCCTAAGAAAGTTACCTCCCTCAACCAGAATTCACACTTGTTGAACTTTGCATAAAGTTCCTTCTCCCTTAACACTTGTAGCACTATACAGAGATGCTCATCATGCTTTGCTTCTGTTTCAGAATATACCAGAATATCGTCAATAAATACGACTACGAATTGATCTAGAAATGGTTGAAACACCCGATTCATCAGATCCATAAATTCCGCAAGAGCGTTTGTCAGCCCAAATGGCATAACCAGAAATTCGTAATAACCATACCGAGTCCTGAATGCCGTCTTATAGATATCCGTCTCCTTGACCCTTAACTGATGATATCCAGATCTAAGGTCGATCTTAGAAAATACAGAAGCCCCCTTAAGCTGGTCAAACAGATTGTCAATCCTTGGCAGTGGATACTAATTCTTAATAGTCAGTTTATTCAACTGGCGATAGTCAATGCACATCCGCATTGTACCATCCTTCTTCTTCACGAATAACACCGGTGCTCCCCATAGAGACACGCTTGGCCTAATAAAGCCCCTATCCAACAACTCTTGAATTTGTGCCTTTAGCTCCACCAACTCCTTCGGTGCCATCCTATACGGTGCGATAGACACTAGCGTCGTTCCAGGAAACAAGTCGATTCCAAACTCCACTTCTCGGTTTGGAGGTAATCCCAGAAGCTCCTCCGGAAAAACATCTTGAAACTCCTTTATGGTCCTTACCTTATCCACTGTCAATCCCTTCTCTTCTGACTGGCTTGCAAATGCCAAATAGGCCTCACAACCTTTTCGAATCCACTTTTCGGCCCTCAATGCCGACACTACATTAGACAAATAATCCCTTCGCTCACCTATCATCATAACCTCCTCACCCTCTATGGTTCTTAGCACCATTCATTTTGCAGCACAATCCAAAGTCGCCCTATGCTTAACAAGCCAGTCCATTCCCAAAATGAGGTCAAACTCTCTGAACGGCAACTCCATTAGATCTCCAGGAAATATCCTACCTTGAGTTTCTAGGGGTACATCCCTATACAGTTTGTCTACCCTAACCGAGTGGCCCAAAGGACTTAACACAGAGACCCCACTCACTATCTTTTCAGAATGCACTCCCAATGACCCAGATATGGCACATGCAACATAGGAATGAGTAGATCCAATATCCACCAAAGCAATATACGGCATGCTAGAAACCAAAATCGTACCAGTTATGACGTCAGGTTCGTCGCCCTCCTCTCGACGACGAGCCGCACACACCAACGCTGGCTGTTGAGCCTTAGTATTTTCGACACCCCTGCCAGGCGCCCCTCGACCTCGACCATTTCCATTTCCATTTCCGCCCCTACCTTGTCCACGTCCTCTCAGTGGTTGTGGTCCACCTCTCGCGGGTTGAACAACCCTCTGTACAGCAACCTGAGCCTGATCAGCTCTCTGTGGGTAGTCCTTAACTCTATGCTCCATAGATCCGTATTGGAAACAAGCACCGGAACGTTTCCTACACTCACCCAGATGTACCTTTCCACAGTCTCCACAAATTGGCAGTCTAACCACATTCACCGGAGCTGCTCGAACTGGCTCCTCCACTCTCGCCCTTTTGACATTCTTATTTGCTCCACCTGAAGGTCCAGAATCCCTCTGGAAATGGTTCCGATCTTTCTCACGATTCTACCTCTCAGTACGCTTTACCTCCTCAGCTATCTTAGCTTTTTCCACCAGAACCACGAAATCCCGCTCCCTCTACGGAGCAATCAGCACCTTAAGGTCATCTCTGAGTCCATCCTAAAAGCGAACGCTACGCTCATACTCCGTAGCGACTATCCCCACAGCATACCGGCTCAGCCTTAGAAACTCAGCCTCATACTCAGCAACAGTTTTACATCCTTGGACCAGATTCAGGAATTCCTTCCTGCGGGCATCCACATAACTTGCCCCAACATACTTTCCTTTAAAGGCTGTCTTAAACAACTCCCAAGTAACCCTATCAGCTGGGGTTCCATCCCTCACGGTGAGCCACCATTGATAAGCCTCTTCTCGTAGCAGCGATACGGCCCCCTTCATCTTCTGCTCCACCGAGCAGTCCAAGTCATCCACAATTCGTTCTGTGGCCTCCAACCAATATTCTGCCACATTCGAAGTGATACCAGACACACCCCTAAAAATCTCCGCTCTGTTGGCCTGGAGTCGTTCCAAAATGGACCCCCGAACTTCGTTGCCCGTACTCGCCCCGACAACCCTTTCCAGAACTCGAAGCATAGCCTGCGACAGGGCATCATCCCCGGCACCACAATCATGAGACTCCACTTCTATTGCCGATGGTACCGGTGCATCTGCCGCCAGCATATGTCTCGAAGATAAAGATACTGCTCGAGCCCTTCCTCGGCCACGTCCATGGCCTCTTCCACGAGTGGCTCTTGTACTCATATCGTATTATCTGATTATGAATTTTATGCATTAATATTATTCCAATGTTTATTACAGATGTTTTATGATTCAGATAGTAATTCAAAGTTGGTTTTCGCAGAATCAATGTCTAGCTACAGTTTCAGTTTTTTAGCAAGCTTTTCTAGGATTTCAGTAGCATCCTATCTAGAGTATTCTAGTAAAGTTTCAGTAAAAACAGATAATTCAGAATATATTCAGAAAAATTCAAAATACTTACAGGCTTGGGCCGGAGATTCGGAATGCCACCTTCAGAAGTCCTGATTTTAAAAACCAATTTTTTTTTGACAATATTCATTTTTGTAAACCCATTCCACAGCCGAGTTGTTGCAACTTGGCTATGATACCACTAAATGTAACACCCCAAACCCAGCCTAGACGTCCTGAACGGATCCGACGTGCCACATCAAAAACGTTAAAAATATTTTTCCGTTTTAAGTTCAGAAAATCGTACTTGATGTTCAAAGGATTAATTCATTAAGGGTTAAAGTGAATGGAAGCTGTGCACCAGGTAGGAAACTGGAAAAGAGGAGGTGAGTCCATCGGACTGCTTAAGTACCAAGCTCTTTCGGATCCAATCCTAGACATGCACACCGCCCTTGCCACACTCCAACATCATGTATTTCTTTTAAGTTACCATTGTAATTATGTTCATTTTAAAATAAAGCATATTTAATTTTGGGAAAATGTTATCACAGTAGAAGCCTTGTTCGAGATCGTGTTGCTTTGAAATCAGTTTATGTTTTTGGAAAACGAACCCTAGATCTAGCCCATTTTGATAGTTAATATAATTTAAGATCATCATGATAAGTTATAAATCAAAACCCAAAAAAAAAATAATTATAAGCAGCCTTATTACATAACTAAACCCAAATCATCAAAGTAAAGAAAATTGAAGTCCAAATCACCAGAAGAAATCTATATTGAAGAACGAGTGGCCAATCCGAATCCCTCGCAGCTCCAAGCCCACTATGGCTGGGAATTACCTGCATGGATGAAAATAGGGGATGAGTTTGGAGAAACTCAGTGTGTAAAATTAACCCAACCATAGCCCATATCAGCTCAAACCACAGAAACAGAATAAATTGGCCTCAGCCCAGAACAGAATAAAAAATTAAGCCCATAGGCCCATAACAGATCAGATCAGATATTTCATGTATATGCAGAACCCAACCCATCACCAACCACATATACCCCCTTACCAACCTTTCACCATGTGGGGAGACTACTCGACCCACCCAACCGCTACACGCCACAAAATTATGCAGCATGGCTGCCAGAACAGATAATGTGACAGAGTCACCAGATACAGATAATCGTGGCAGAACCACCAGAACAGATATATGTGGCAGAGCCACCAGATCAGATAATTGTGGCATAGCCACCAGGACGCTTCCTTCATAATATAACCCATCTCCCCATGCAACAAATTTTCTTTCATGGCATACATCATACAGATTTAAATCAACATGCTTTTCCGACAAAATTAACCCTAGGGGCATAGTGGTCATTTACACCTAGAGGTATCATGGTAATTTTCCATACATAAGGGTATTGTAGTGATTTAGCTACTTCTAGGGTTTTCATGCATATCCTATCCATTCACGTACTATCAGAATACTTACCGTGCATACTTACCAAATTGAGCCCATTGGCCCATGAACCCGATTTTTGGCCCATTAAGCCCACATTATCAAAATGTACGAAATCGCACGTACTGTAGTTTATTACCTTCAGAATACTAAACATGCAAACCCAACTATCTTACGAGCATTCGCACATTCGCAAATTCCCAAGATACCAACTTTTTGGCATTTCGGCTTTTCGGCTTTTGCCGATCTAGTCTATGAGAGGGTGTCAGTTACAGACCTGTTTTATGACGATTTGCTGACGAGATCAACGCACGAACTGCCTAAAATTATAATACTACCACATTAATCTTACTACCGAAACGAACTACCTATTAACTTCTTACCATATTCGGCAAATAACACCTTAGGCCTTAGTGTTCCTACCTTTGCCGAAAATAGTGTCTCGATCTAGATCCGTTCGCTCCACTTGTCCAAGCCCTTGATCAACAGCCTCTTAATCACACTATTACCAAAATAATACTATTATCACAACCCCTTAGGGCTACAAGTCCAAAAAAACGACAACCTCCCTAACCTTTTAGGGATTCCGGCTTTTATTAAAATATGCAAGATAGACTAAGTTGGAAAGACTTACCACCGATCCTTCCAGTCAATGTTCCCCCTTAGTTCCTACTTGATTCTGATGCAGTTCTAAGCCCTCAAACGATAATAAAAGTCGAGCCCTCAGTGATCTCAGTATTCGGCTATGTCCCTAGGATAGTGTGGGAGTTTCGGCTTTTTGCAAAAGTGTAGAAAAGATAAAATATGAGGGTTTTTACTTGTGGTATTGTCGACAGAAACCTGGGGTTTAGAGGTTGAGAGAATTGGCCAAAGATGATGAGAAAAATAAGAGATTTGGCTAGGGAAAAATCGGTACAAAAGGAGTCAAGTTTTTGGGATTTCGGGATTTGAGGCAATCGGCTATAGTCTTAAAATAATGGAAGGAAGGTGGTATAGAGTAGGGTGGCTGAAGGATTCGGCTATGGGGAAAAGAAGAAGAAAAGAATAAGTGGATGGAGAGAAGAGAAAAAGAAAAGAAGAAGAGAATGGTCAGGAAACGGCACCACTTACCACTAATGCCGAATTTATACTGGCACTAACCCTAGCCGAAATTCCCATGCTAAAATCCCTTGGCCGGCCACCTCTTGTTCCTTGATCAGCTCCTAGATTTCCTCCCTTATCAACTCCTAAATCCTATCCCTTATCAACTCCTAAATCCTCTCCTGACAGACTTTCACTTCAGTTCCACTACTTACCTTTTCTATTCATAAAAATTAATCCCTTATTTGCTGTCATTATGACTTGAACCTGGGTCCTCCCAATCATCCACACGCCACTTATAGCATTCCCAGTGGCGTCACTTAGCCACTTTACCACATGCTTCCTTGTGATTTATTTTACACAATTAATACCTAAAAGCCCAATTAACCAGAACCCCTTTTTCTTATGGAATTAAAATTAATTAAAACTACCGGGTTTTACCTTAAGCTTGGGCCTTCTAGAGGCCCACTAACGTACTTAATCCTACGACAAACAAACAGGACACAGAATTTTTAAATTTTTCCAACATTTTTAAAATTCCCAAAAATTGAGGCGTTACAATATCATATTAGCATAATTACGTCACATATTTCATACCAAAAACACATTCATATACACAACCAAAACCAAGCCAAATCACATGGCTAAATATATACATTACCAAACATATTCACACACTCCATGCCATACTTCAATATATACATTTTTAAAAGGTACCAAAATAAGGTTCGATAGTGTGATGACGATCCTCGACTATCCCCGAGCTTCCGGTAGCTTCAGTATCTATAAAATAGTTGAAAAACACACAGAGTAAGCTTTCAAAAGCTTAGTAAGCCATATACAAATAAATTTATCATTCAAAACATGAAAGCAAAATCATATTACATATACTCCATGGCCAAATACTATCCCAAAATACATAGTTCATATACATTTCTCATAATCCAATTCATTTACACATGTAGCATATTTTCTCATACTTATAACTCATATCATCACTTGTTCATATACTTAATTTTTATTCTCAAACATAGTATACATTTCGAACGTACCTGTAACATCCCTTACCCGTACCTGAGGCCCAGGATAAGGTACGAGGCATTACCGGACAAACATACAAACATTAAACTAAAATATGAGCCATAAAATTTCATTCATATTTCAAACGTTTATTTACTTACACATAGTCCCTTATTTGTGTCTATGAAGCCCAAAACATACTTTAGAAAGGGTTCGGGATTAAACCGAGAACTTATGAAAATCTTGGAAATTTCATTCTTTAAGGCTCCACACGCCCGTGTCCCAAAGTCGTGTTCCATACACAGCTGAGACACATGGTCGTGTGTCTGCCTGTGTGGAATATACCTAGGCTATTTTCCAAGCTTTGGTCAACCTTAATCTCTTACACACTTATACAAAATCAAAAGCATATAACATGGTATTCATTTAATAATTAAATATTCTCAATTAAACCACAAACATAGCATTTGTATGTCATCATACATGTGTCTCTCATACTCATTTTACCTTGTTTATTATAGTACCACTTATACATTTATACCAAGATTATCATCTTACCAGATATCTTCAGCTTAATCATCAAGCATTCATTATTAAAACTAGATCATATCTTTATAAAATACCACAATTTAGATGCGCAAAATAACATGTTTTCCTGAAACATTTCAATTCAACTCCATACCCAACAAGCATTACATTGAGACTAGTCATATATATATACATGTCATGATACATATCATTCTCTTTCTGTTTTCTTATAAACACATATAATTTATTTCATTATATCAATATTTCATATACCATAGTTTCCATGTATTCCATATATATTTATTTTCCTCCTCCTCTCCATTCCACATCCTTAATGTATATAGCATTCTTGTAAGTACAATTTCACAATTTACTAATAAATGCTCACATCAAACTGTCCACACGAATCATAGTCACTTACTTATTTATAATTCAAGCTACAGAGCTCCAAATTAAGATCCATAAATTTACCATAAAACTAGACTCACATATCTTTCCACCATAAAATTTTCATAATTTTTGGTTTAGCCAATTAGTACAGTTTATTCATTAAAATTTCCTCTATTTCACTTTCTGACAGTTCTGACCTCTCTTCACTAAAAAATAATTATCTCATAGTACAGAACTTGGATAATGTCATTGTTGATTTATCTTGAAAATGGACTCATTAAGGATTTTAAAAATATAACTTTGAGCCCCTAATTAATTTTCTCCAAATTTTTATGATTTTTCCAAAGTCAGAACAGGGGATCACGTAATCATTCTAAACCAGACTCACAAAACATAAATATCTCAAAATATAGAACTTATTTTCTTGCTCTGTGTCTTTTATTTGAAAATAGACTCATTAAGATTTAATTTGATATCTCATTCAGTCTCTGATTCAATTTATACTATTGTTTGTGATTTTTTAAAATCGTGTCACTGCTACTGTCCAAAACAGTTTTATTGCTAATTCACTCTTTCACACTTTCTTTGCAATAACCTCATTTTAACATACATATCACAAATCATTTTCACCGCAGTTCATACATCACAAGTATAGGCCCATGATCACAAGATCACCATAAAATCATCCTCATGTATAACTTACTTGTTTATAACCTTACCACATCCTGGTCACTTAATGAACACATCATTCACATAACCATGTTCCTGCACTTATTCATCACAAAACTCACAAAGCAATACATAGAGAGTCTCCCGTTGAACACTTCGGATCAATCCTCGATACTTGGTGGTTTCAGCACATAGCTCCACCCATCATATAGTTCAGCTCTCTTGTACACATGGTGAACACTCGTACCACCCATGTGACCTAGCCAATTTATCTCGTAGCTCTATTGTCTATATGGTGTCCTTCACCTGGAACCACGCATGCGACCTAGCTACATATATCCCGTAGCTCTCTTGTGTACATGGTGTACACATAGTATCATCCATGCGACCTAGCTACATCATAATGTCTTGTAGCTCTCTTGTACACATGATGTGCACTTAGCACCATACATGTGACCTAGCTACATACTATCTGTATCATCCAATCTTTCCGAAGGTTCAACCGGATTTCTCTCTCTTTTCCAACAATTTCACCAATCAAGTAATTATCCACAAACATATTTCCAATATTATTATAAAATATCATAATACAAGTAATATTGATGTATTACTTACATATAAACTTACATCTCATTTAATATCAAGACAATAACACATTGCCTTATTAAAAATCATATGAACTTACAATTTCCCATAATATCCATAATCATAGAAATCACATTTATGTATGATAATTCAATGCACTTCATGTACCATAGACATATTTTTAAATCAATTCATAAACTTGGCACCATAATCATTTAATTTAACATAATTCAATTAATTCACTAAATTTAACTTTCAAATATAAATTACAGCATTATTGCTGTATTATTATCATACCAACTTACATACTTTCAACACCTCGGAAATAATAATAAATATATCAATTTTACATTGAAACATGCATAAATTAATGCTTATTATGCATATGAACTTACCTCGATACTAAAACGGTCATTTTACCAACTTTCCCAATTTTCAATTTTTCTCTCATTCTAGGTTCAAATCTCGTTTTCTAGGATCTAAAACATCATATTCTACTTATTTAATTAATTTAATATTCAAAAAAGTCCTTAATTCAAACTTTGGAAAATTTACAATTTTGCCCCTAAACTTTTGCATATTTACACTTTTGCCCCTAGGCTCGGGAATTAAACTTCATCCCTTATTATTATGTTTTATGACATGCTGATCACTTTTCTCTTCTATGGCAACATCAAATTCTCACTCTAACATATACTTATGACTATTAGGTATTTTTACCGATTAAGCCTTTTTACTCGTTTTCACTCAAAATCGAGTAGCACAAGTTGTCTAACATAATTTAAATCCTCATATTATATCATAAAACATCAAAATAAACACATTTCAACTATGGGTATTTTTCCAAATATGAACCCTAGCTTAAATTATTGCTAGAATAAGCTTAATCAAATTATCGGGATTCCAAAAACATAAAGAACTTGAAAAACAGGGTTAGAACGACTTACTATTGAGCTTGGAAAGCTTGAAAACCCTAGCCATGGCGTCCCCCACGCTAATTTTGGTCTCCATGAAAAAGATGAGTCAATTTTGGCTTTATTTTCCCTTTTTATTTCTTTTAATTACCAAATGGGCAAAATGCCCTTCCTTACTAAACTTTCAAAAATTCCATCCATGTCCAATTTTTTTCCATCACTTAGAAATTGGTCAAATTGCTATTTAAGACCTCCTAATTAATATTTCAAAGCAATTTCATACTAGAAACTTCTAGAATGCAAGTTTTGCAACTTATTCAATTAGTCCCTAACTTCAAATTGAGCACTTTATGCATAGAATTTCTTCACGAAATTTTCACACAATCATGCAATCATATCATAGACCTCAAAATAACCATAAAATAATTATTTCTATCTCGAATTTTGAGGTCTCAAAACCTCTATTCCAACTAGACCCAATTTTGGGCTATTACAGTACCTGAATCGGATACACATCTCATATAATCATTCATTTCTCAAAATGCCCGTTGAACCATTCAGAATTATAAGGATACGCGGATAGCTCGGAAAGCTCAGACAATGTGAACGTCCTAGACGTGGTCTTACATGTAATCAAATATCGATGCCACTATCCCAGATAGCGTCTTACACAAAATCAAATACGATGCCAATGTCCCAGATGTGGTCTTACACATAAATCATAAGTCGATGCCAATGTCCCAGTCGTGGTCTTACACGAAAACACATATCAGATCCTATGTCATGACATATGTATCCTAACTATTCCTAACTTTCGTACGGGGCTTGTTGGATGTCGGAACTTTGTCGATACTTTCTCGGATGTCTTATTTTTCTCAACTCATATAATCATTGTAACACCCCTTACCCGTGTCCGACGTCGGGACAGGATACGAGGCATTGCCAGACTTAAACATACACATACATGTAAAACTGGGCAATAAAATTTCAACCAATTTAAAAACATTCAAACACATGCATATTGTCTCTTATGCGGGCCTACGAGGCCTAAAACATACAGCGGGGGTGGTTAAGGACTAAACTGAGAACTTACGAACTCTTTACAACACTTAGAAAATTATCTAGTTTTTGAGAGTCACACGCCCATTTGGGTAGGCCGCGTGGTCACACACGCCTGTGTGGCTCAGACACGCCTATGTCCTTAGCCCGTGTAACTCTTGTTTATGACGTTAGCAATATTTTAAGGTCACACGGCCAAGACACACGCCCGTGTGCTAGGCCGTGTCTTCCACAAGGCTGAGACACACAGCCGTGTCTCTATCCGTGTGGCCAACACTTAGGCTATTTTTGTAACACCCCTTACCCGTATACGTCGCTGGAATAGGGTACGAGGTATTAACAAATCATAGTACATACTATTTAATAAAACGGAGACAAAAATATGGCGTGCAATTAGATCATGAATCATTATAACATATGCCTTTAAATACTAGCCAATTTCAAAGGCTTCGTACAAAATAATCGTTTAGATACTATAATTAATATTTTAAACCTAGACAATCATGACACGTAACAAAATAACTAAGTCTACTATACATGCCATAATGCAAAATGTTCAATTCAAATACCCAAAAGTATTGATAGTGTACGCAGATCTTCAACGATCCTTGACTCCTGTGCAAGCTGGACGACACTATAAAAAAAAGATAGAAAAGAAAGTAAGCTTATAGCTTAGTAAGCAAGTATATAAATAATGAATAAAGAATTTAGTATGTTTACACAATAACTCAAGTGTATCTACTTTTTAATTTTACTATTTACTCCACTTTGGTTAAACTGTCTGTCCTGCGTCATATTCACTAAGTAAATCATAACTCGAGTTACAAAACTCAAAATTCAAATCCGTAAAATTTTCCTGAAACTATACTCGTTCTACTTCTTACTAAAATTTTTCTAGATTTTTTGGTCCAGCCAATTAGTACAGTTTATGAGTTAAAGTCTCCCCTGTTATACAGCTCGACTAATCTGATCTCTGTTCACTATGAATTGAATTTCTCCTAGTACACAATTCAAATAGCCATGAAATCTGTTTTATTTAAAATTATACTCAATAAGGAATCTAGACATATAAACTATATTTCTTAATTTTTTTTGTACAATGTTTACTAATTTTTCAAAGTTAGAACAGGGGATCACATAGTCATTCTGAGCGAGTCACACACAAATATAAATATCTCAAAATATAGAGTTCCTTTACTTGATCTATTTCTTTTACATGGGAATAGACTCATTAAGCTTTAATTTCATATCTCATTCAGCCTCTAATTAAATTCCTACTATTTTTGGTGATTTTTCAAATTCACGTCACTGTGACTGTCCAAAACAATATTATTGCTAATTCACTCTTTCACACTTTCTTTGTATTAACCTCATTTTAACATGCATATCACAATTAATTTTCACCACATTTCATACATCACAAGTATAGGTCCATGATTACAATGTCACCTTAAAACCATCCCGTTGAACAATTCGGATCAATCCTCGATACTTGATGGTTTCAGCACACAGCCCCACCATCATATTTCATATAATTCGGCTCTCTTGTACACATGGTGAACACTTAGTACCACCCATGTGACCTAGCCAATTTATCTCATAGCTCTCTTGTCTACATGGTATCCTTCACTTGGAATCACACATGCGACCTAACTACATTTATCTCTCCCGTAGCTCTCTTGTCTACATGGGATACATCCTGTATCACACATTTGACCTAGCTACTACATACTATCTCGTAGCTCTCTTGTACACATGATGTACACTCAGCACCATACATGTGACCTAGCTACGCTCCATCTATATTATTAAATCTTTCCGAATGTTCAACTGGGATTTTTCTCTCTATTACTTATTTCCATTCTTCCAATAGTCGATTTATGCTTCAAAATTAACTAAAATATATATAATAGGCTGAAATATAAAAATGTAAATGAAGTTATGTATTATTTATATACAAACTTACCTCGGTGCAAAATATGGAAATTTTGCAATTTAGTCCAAAACCTTTTCCTTCCCCCGTTCGAGGTCGATTTCACGCCTTTCTTGATCTATAACAACACATTTAGCTCATTTAATACTCATACTATTTATTTCAATCCAAAAATCACATTATGGAAAATTTACATTTTTACCCCCTAACTTTTACAAAATTATGATTTTGCCCCTCGGCTTGGAAATTTAATTTCAGCCCTTTTCTTATGTTTTATGACATGCTGATCATTTTTCTCTTCTATGAAAATATCAAATTCTCACTCTAACATGCACTTATGAGCATTAGGTATTTTTACCAATTATACCGTTTTGCTCGTTTTCGCTAAAAATCGCTTAGAAAAGGTCGTTCTCCTAACCTCAAACATTCATATTCTACCATCAAACATCAAAATACATGTATATCATTCATGGGTAAATTTTTAAACATAAACCCTAACTCAAAATAATGGTAGAAATAGGTAAACCGAGCTACGAGGATTTCAAAAATGTAAACAACATTAAAAACGGGGCTTGAATGCACTTACTATTGAGCTTTAAAGCTTGAAACAAACCCTAGCTATGGAGAACATGCAAGTTTCGGCCAAGCTAAATGAAGATGAACACATTTTTGTGTTATTTTTCCCATTTTATTTCATTTATTATGCAAATGACCAAAATGCCCTTACTACTAAACTTTCTAAAAATTCCATCCATGTCCAAATTTTTGTCCATATAAAGTATAATGGTCTAATTTCCATTTAAGGACCTCTACTTAAAACCCCCATTTCAATCAAGTACTTTATGAACAAGAACACACACATTTTCACCTATTTCAATTTAGTCCTAAACGTCAAATTAAACACCCAATCGATAAAATTTCGCAACGAAATTTTCACACGATTATGAAATCATAATATAAACACTAAAACTTAATCAAAATAACTTTTTTTAACCTCAGATTCATGGTTTTGAAACCACTGTTCCATTTTGGCCCTAAATCGGGCTGTTACAACTCTCCCCCCTTTAGGGATTTTCGTCCCTGAAAATCTTACCGGTAAAAAGGTTTGGGTACTGTTTTCTCATGGCTTCCTCCGGTTCCCACGTAGCTTCTTCTACTCCATGTCTTTGCCATAACACTTTCACTAAAGCTATACTTTTCTTTCTCAACTGTTTTACTTCTTGAGCCAAAATCTTAACCGGTTCCTTATCATAGGTCAAGTCCGATCGAATCTTAATTTCTGTTTGAGAAATCATGTGTGAAGGATCAGAACGATAACGTCCAACATTGATACATGAAACACGTTATGAATTCTTTCTAATTCTGCCGGTAATGCCAACCGATATGCCACTGGTCCAATCCTCTCAATAATCTCGTACGACCCAATAAAACGCGGACTCAACTTGCCTTTTCGGCTAAATCTCAGAATCTTCTTCCATGGTGACACCTTCAAGAACACTTTATCACCCATCTGAAATGCAATCTCTTTTCTTTTTAAATCTGTATATGAATTTGGTCGATCTGAAGCAGCTTTCAAGCAATCACGAATTACTTTTACTTTCTTTTCAGTTTCTTTAACTAGATCAACTCCTTGAATCTATTTCTCACTAAGTTCGGTCCAATATAAAGGAGTCCGACACTTGTGACCATACAAGGCTTCGTACGGTGCCATTTGTATACTTGACTGAAAACTGTTATTGTAGGAAAATTCAACCAAAGGTAGATATTTCTCCCAACAACCTTCAAATTCTAAAACACAGCATCTAAGCATATCTTCGAGTACTTGGGTTACTCTTTCCAGCTGACCATCTATTTGTGGATGAAACGCGGTACTAAAGTTCAATTTTGTGCCCAAAGCTTCTTGTAACTTTTTTCCAGAATCTCGAGGTAAACCTTGGATCTCTATCTAATATTATAGACATAGGTACCCCATGCAACCTCACAATTTCAGCAATATATAATTCACCTAATTTATCAAGTGAGTAATCGGTATGTACCAGTATAAAGTGAGCCGAATTTGTTAACCTATCAACCATTACCCAGGCAGCATCCTTCTTTTTAGGAGTCAGAGGCAAACCGGCTACAAAATCCATGGTAATCCTATCCCATTTCCACTCAGGCACCATTACCGGTTGGAGTAATCCTAAAGGCACTTGATGCTCAGCTTTTACTTGTTGACAGATGAAACACTTGGTCACAAATTCAGAAATGTCCTTTTTCATGCCTGGCCACCAATATAACTTCTTTAAATCATTATACATTTTTGTGCTACCAGGGTGAACTGACAAACAGCCATTATGCCCCTCAAGTAATATTTTTTGAATCAATTCATTATTTTTTGGTACACATATCCTGTCTCGAAACATCAAACAGTCATCTGGTCCAACTCGAAAATCTGAGTCGTAACCCGATTCGCACTGAGTTCTCTTGGTTCGCAACTCACTATCGTTCTTTTGAGCATCACAAATCAACTGGAGAAATAACGGTTTAGCCCTCATCTCTGCTAAGATTGACCCATCATTGGACAATGCTAACCCTGTATTCATGGCTCTTAAAGTAAAAAGAGATTTCCTACTCAAGGCGTCAGCAACTACATTCGCTTTTCCCGGATGATAATCAATTATTAGCTCATAATCCTTTAATAATTCAAGCCATATTTGCTGTCGTAGATTCAAATCCTTTTGATTCATTAAATACTTCAAACTTTTGTGATCAGTAAAAATTCGGCATTTTTCACCATACAAATAATGTCGCCAGATCTTCAAACCAAAGATAATAGTGGCCAATTCCAAATCATGTGTAGGATAGTTCTTCTTATGCGGTTTTAACTGTCTCTAGGCATAAGCTACCACTTTACCCTCTTGCATTAGCACACATCCAAGTCCTGTCAATGATTCATCACTATAAATTACGAACTCCTTCCCCAGCTTGGGCTGTACTAAAATTTGTGCTTCAGTCAATCGTGCTTTCAGCTTTTCAAAACTTTGCTGACATTTATCAGTCCATTCAAACTTAACATTCTTTTGTAGCAACTTAGTCATAGGAGAGGCAATCATCGAAAATCCCTTGACAAAATGTCTATAATACCCTGCCAAGCCTAAAAAGCTTCTAACCTCGGATGCATTCTTTGGTAGTTTCCAATCAACGATCGCGGAAATCTTGCTCGGATCCACCTGAATACCATCACCTGAGACTATATGTCCCAAAAATCTGACTTCACGAAGCTAGAACTCACGTTTACTAAACTTAGCAAATAGTTTCTTTTCTCTCAAGATCTGCAATATGGTTCTCAACTGTTCGTCGTGCTCAGACTCGTCTCGAGAATAAATTAGAATGTCATCTATAAACACTACTACAAACTTATCTAAATATGGCCAAAAGATTCGGTTCATCAAGTCCATAAATATAGCTGGAGCATTTGTTAAGCCGAAAGGCATCACAAGGAACTCATAATGTCCATACCTTGTTCTAAAGGCAGTTTTCGGCACATTCGACTCCTTAACTCTCAACTGGTAGTAACCGAACCTCAAATCTATCTTTGAAAACACTGTGGCCCCCTTTAACTGATCGAATAAATCATCAATCCTCGGCAACGGGTACTTTTTCTTTATAGTCACCTTATTGAACTGACGGTAATCAATGCAAAGCCTCATTGAGCCATCCTTCTTCTTTACGAACAATACAGGAGCACCCTAGGGAGAGAAACTCAGTCTCACAAATCCCTTGTCTGTTAACTCTTGCAACTAAGCCTTCAATTCTTTTAATTCAGTCGGAGCCATTTTATATGGAGCAATCGAGATTGGTGCAGTCCTCGGCAACAAATCAATGGCAAACACTATCTCTCTGTTCAGAGGCAATCCAGGCAATTCCTCTGGAAATACATCTGAAAATTCACAGACTATCGGTACTGATTCAAGCTTCAATTCAGATAGCTCAGTATTTATTGCATAGGCCAGATAAGCTTCACACCCTTTCCTCATGTATTTCTGTGCAGACATGTGCAAAATCGCCATAGGCAATTTATTTGATTCATCTGTTTCAACCCACAGAATTTCACCATTTTCACATTTCAACTCTAGTGTTTTCTGTTTACAATCTACCTTGGCATCATACAATGTCAACCAGTCCATTCCCAAAATAACGTCAAACTCATCAAATGGTAACAGCATTAGATTAGTCGGAAAACAGTAACCTTGAATCATTAATGGGCAATTCTTGTAAACCTTATCAACTAGCACATATTGGCCTAAGGGGTTCGACACTTTAATCGTAAACTTAGTAAACTCAACAGGCAACTTCTTATTAGATACTAAATTCATACAAATATAGGAATGAGTAGACCCGGGATCAATCAATGCAATAACAATAGCATCATAGAGAGAAAATTTACCAGTAATCACGTCGGGAGATGATGTATCCTCTCGGGCACGTATGGCATAAGCTCTAGCAGGCGCTCTAGCTTCCGATCTCGCCGCTGAATCTTTCATTACAGTTTTACTGCTAGCTCCACTTCCAGTATTTCTCGGTGGTCTACCTCTGCTAGCGGTAGTACTCTGTCTAGCACTCTGAAATTTTTCTTCTTTAACTTTCTCCGGACAGTCTCTGATAAAATGCTCGCGAGAACCGCACCTGAAACAAGCTCGCTCATTTCCCCAACCCTCACCATAATGTTGCCTGCCACATTGCTGACATTCTGGCTTTCTAGATCGCACATTACCTACACTTGCCACTGAAGTAGCTTGAGCTTTAGACCTCGAATATGCCCTACCACGATCTCTGTGTGAATCCCCAGCTGAAACTGTCATTCGAGGGTTTGTCTCTTTGAACCTCTTTGATTGAGATTGAAATGACTTACTTATCGGCCTTTTTCTGGCATCTCAAGCCTCAATAGCAGCTTTTCTTCTTTCTTTGTTCAATTCTTCGGCTTTAAGAGCTCGGTCAACCAATACTACTGTGACAGCCCAAAATTGACCCTAGTTGGGAAGTGGTTTCGGGACCACAAAACCGAGTCATAAAATTTAGTTAAAATTTTATTTGCATATCTTATATGTGTGATAGTACTTGTATAAAAATTTGATGTTTTAATTTTGTATTAGGAATGTGAATTTTGCTTGAAAGGATCTAGTTGAGAGACTTAGAAAATTATGATAGGTAAATAAGTAAGGACCAAATAGTATTAAAATAGGAAAGTTTGGGTTTGCATGTCAAAGTGCCCAATTCTTGATAAGTGGCCGGCCAAGCATGGTTCCATTCCTCCAAGTTTATGTTGTTTATTATTTAATATTGGTAAGTAAATTAGAATAAATAAAAGAAGGGAATTAAAAAGAAAAAAAGGATGAATAAAATAAGGGAGGAAGAAGGAGTGTTCATCCTTTTCCTTATCACAATTGCCGTACCTAAAGAAAGAAAAAGAAGAAAGTGAAGTTAAGGCATTTGGTCATCTTCAAGTTGATTAAGAAGCTCTTGAAGATTCGGTGCCTAGGGGAAAAGTTTCTAAGAAGTTTGGCCATGCATGTAACTAGATTGAGGTATGTTTGATATTATTCTTTGAGATTCATGTATATTTTAAGTTGTAAGTTTGAAATCTACCTAGCCATGGTTCAAATTTTGTTAATTGATGGAGATGATATTCGGCCATGAATGTTACATTCTTGGTTGGTATTTTGATGTCTTTGGTGATGAGGTATGAAGATGGTTGATTTTGAGTGTTTAATAAAAAGGATACATGAATTATTGTTAAATAATGGTCGAATGTAGCATGATTAAAGATGTGAATAAATTGAAGTTAAGGAGGTTGTCAATGAAAAATATGAGTTGGATGAGTTTTAAAGAATAAAAATTTAGGTGACTAGAGGTCAAGGACATTCGGTCAAAGGCTTGTGTGCTAGCAAAATCGGCCTAAATGTCGTTTTGATGTGTTGAATTGAGTAAGCTAGATGTTGGAACACATAAGGATTCGGCCTTCTAAAACAATAGAGATAAGTGTATGAAAGGCTAAGTTTAAGTAGTAAGGCTGAATAGGTTGTAGATAAGGCACTTGTGAGTTCCTGGCCAAGCAATTGACAAATTAAATTAGAGTTCTTGTGACGTATAATGTCAAGTCTAACTTGGTATATTTGGCCACCTAACTAAGTACATCGGTGGTGTTGAATGTAATCTTACACATTCGGCCATATGGGGTAAAAATGGGTCGAGTGTTCATGAGATGAAATTAGGTGTTTAAATGATGTTATAGTTGACATTGTGCATATGTACATGCATTCGGCCATCTAATTGAGTATGAAGGTGGTGTTAAATCTAATTGTGATGCCCATTCCGAAGTATATATATATACATATATATGTATATATACATAAGTATGCCCATTCGTGATGTTACCTTTAATTATGTGTATAATCGACTAAATGGGTAATTAGTGAGGATGGTTGCCGAATATACAAACATACATATGCATGTGTAATTGAATTATGAATGTTTAGCAAGATGGTTAAACTAGTTGATTTATTGACTAAGCTCAAGGAGTTAAAGGAGGAGAATCAAGCAAAGGCAAAGAAAAGATCATCGAGTAGCCGAGTTGGAACCGTCCTACCCAAGACAAAGTAAGTCATCAAGCATATATTTTGTATTGATCTAAATAGACATAATGTCTATGTAATTATGCCGAATGGAATGATAAATTTATATACATGTATGCATGTGGTGATGAAAGTGTTGAATGAAAAGAAAAGAGGTGAGATGTATTGAGTTGTTGATCTCGGCACTAAGTGTGCGGTATAAACATTTATGATCATGAGATTGGCACTAAGTGTGCGGGTTTAAATTGTTCAGCACTAAGTGTGCGAGTTTGATTATATAGCACTAAGTGTGCGAGTTGATTATATAGCACTGAGTGTGCGGACTTAATATATATTTTTGAATCATATGGGCACTAAGTGTGCGACATTATTGAGTTGATCACGGACAGCGGATCGGGTAAGTACCTTGAGTTCGTGACTACTAGGCGCTATGTTTATATTTGAAGTTGAGCTTGGTAAGTTTGAACCTATGTGACAATTATAATTGAGGTCACGTACATAAGATTTATCGTGGAATAGGTGAAAGGTCGTTTAGTTGTATGATTGTAACGAAAACAAAATGATGTATGAAAATGCCTCAAATATCCTATTGATTAGTATATGGAATGTGAATGCATGACTTGGTATGAGATTGAACCGATAGGTTTGAGGAACCATGGTATGGTTCGGTATGGGTGGAGTAACTAGCCTCGTTCCATTTTGCTTCCTCTTGTGATAATGTTATTAATGGATGGTAGTGCATTGCTTATGACTTACTGAGTTATATACTCACTCGGTGTTTCCTTGTCACCTATTTTAGGTTTCTTGGACTCGTCTCTTTTTGCGTGATTGGGCCGTCATTGGAGTCATCACACCGGCTAGCAAGTTTTGGTACTTTCTTCTTAGTCGGCTTAGGAGAACATTTCGGCATGTATAGGCTATTATGTTGTGTTTGAACTTTGGTATGTAAACTTTTAGCCATGTGAAAATGGCATAAATGTTCGGTTGGGTTTGGTTTCATAACGTTAGGTCGTAAGTCTTGATAATTCGACTTTTTTTTTATGCCATATGTCATGGTTGATTATTTTTGGTGTTAAAATTCATGATATGGCAATAGTGTAGTAGGGAGATGTTTGACAATGATTAGCCTTTGGCATGGCTAGTCATGATCATAATTGGTGATATGTATGATGAATTACTAGTTAGATCAAGGAGAAATCACGAAATAGGCATAGTTGCTTTCGTAACAGATACTGGCAGCAGCAGTGACGTGAGATTGAAAAATCACTAAAAATAGTAGGAGTGGAATTAATTAATAAATAAATTATGTAATCGAAGCTTGATGAGTCTATTTTCATATAGAAGTAACGAAATGATCATATGGACAGTATGTTAAGAGATATTCAGGTTCTCGTGAGACAGGGATAGAATGGTTTCTGGATTCCCTGTTCCAACTTTGGAAATTCATTATAAATTAACCAGAGATAATTAGGAGTCATGCCATATATGTACAGATTCCTCTCTGAGTCTAGTTCCTATAGAAACAAACGGCATCGGTATTGAAGCTCTGTTCAGGGAGATATCCAAGTCGTAATGCGCAAAGGTCAGTGTAGTCGATCCCTGTAACATGGGAGACTTTGACTAATAAACTGTACTAATTGGCCCAACCAAAAATTCTACAAAAACTCTACCATATAGGTATATGAGTCTAGTTCCAGGGAAAATTTATGGAACTGGATTTCGAGTTTCAGAACTCAAGATATGATTTTTAAAGCGACTAGTACGCAGATTGGCAGCTTGTCTGGGAAATGTCAAATAAGTGGTTTGAAGTCTGTTAACACCTCGTGTTCGACTCCGGCGACGGTCTCGAGTTCGGGGTGTTACAACTACAAATTCTTTCAGCTCCGAAATTCCCACAAACACTTTAATGTCCTCATTTAGCCCATCCTCAAACCTTTTGCACATAATGGCCTCGGTGGACACACATTCCTGGGCATACTTGCTGAGTCCTACAAATTCGCATTCATACTCTGCCACAGACATCTTGCCCTGCTTCAATTCAAGGAACTCCTTCCATTTTTTATCAATAAATCGCTGACTTATGTATTTCTTTCTGAATTCTTCCTGGAAGAAATCCCAAGTAACCCTTTCTTTTGGCACCACTACTACCAAAGTCTTCCACCAATGGTAGGCTGAATCTCTCTAAAGTGATACAGCACACTTTAAGCACTCCTCGGGTGTACATGAGAGCTCATCAAATTTACAGGTAGAATTTTCAAGCCAGAACTCCGCTTTCTCGGGATCATCATCAATCTTTGCTCTAAACTCTTCGGCCTCTTGTTTTCGAATCTTGTCAACCGGAGGCTTGTTCATTCTTACCAAATCTCTGCCTTGAGCAGCTACAGGAATCGTCTGAGGTATGGGAGGGGGTGCAGGAGGTTGAGCATTTGGGTTTGCTCGAATAAACTCAGTGTACCAAATGTTCATCATTTGGAGAAAGGCATCCCGAGCCTCATCTCCCTGTCTCAATGTCTCAAGTCTATTTTCTACAGGCGCGGTCCCTTGTGCGGGAGCCGGCGCATTACTGGCAGCATCATCAACCGCAGTTCCTTCAGGATCCATTACTATATTAAAACAAAACACAGTTTAGAATAATCAGGAGTCACCACACTATCACAGTATATTTATGGCATGTATAGCTAGACTTTTACACACACTTTATTAGTCCGAGAACCGACTAAACCATAGCTCTGATATCACTAAATGTAACACCCTTTACCTGTATCCGTCGCCAGAACAGGGTACGAGGTATTAACAAATCATAGTACATACTATTTAATAAAACCGAGACAAAAATATGGCGTGCAATTAAATCATGAATCATTATAACATATGCCTTTAACAATACTAGCCAATTTCAAAGGCTTCGTACAAAATAATCGATCAAATACTCTAATTAATATTTTAAACCTAGACAATTATGACACGTAACAAAATAACTAAGTCTACTATACATGCCATAATTCAAAATGTTCAATTCAAATACCCAAAAGTATTGATAGTGTAGGCAGATCTTCAACGATCCTTGACTCCTGTGCAAGCTGGACGACACTATAAAACAAAAGAGAGAAAAGAAAGTAAGATTATAGCTTAGTAAGCAAGTATATAAATAATGAATAAAGAATTTAATATGTTTACACAATAACTCAAGTGTATCTACTTTTTTATTTTACTATTTACTCCACTTTGGTCAAGCTGTCTCTCCTGCGTCATATTCACTAAATAAATCATAACTCGAGTTACAAAACTCAAAATTCAAATCCGTAAAATTTCCTGAAACTAGACTCGTATTAATTCTTACTAAAATTTTTCTAGAATTTTTGGTCAAGCCAATTAGTACAGTTTATGACTTAATGTTTCCCCTATTATACAGCTCGACTGATCTGACCTCTGTTCACTATGAATTGAATTTCTCCCAGTACACAATTTAAATAGCCATGAAATATCTTTCACTTAAAACTATACTCAATAAGGAATCTAGACATATAAACTATATTTCTTAATTTGTTGTGTGCAATTTTTACTGATTTTTCAAAGTTAGAACAGGGAATCACATAGTCATTCTGAGCGAGTCACACACAAATATAAGTATATCAAAATATAGTGTTCCTTTACTTTCTATGTTTCTTTTACATGGGAATAGACTCATTAAGCTTTAATTTCATATCTCATTCAGTAACTGTCCAAATTCACGTCACTGTAACTGTCCTACTATTTTTGGTGATTTTTCAAATTCACGTCACTGTAACTGTCCAAAACAGTATTATTGCTAATTCACTCTTTCACACTTTCTTTGTATTAACCTCATTTTAACATGCATATGACAATTCATTTTCACCACATTTCAATACATCACAAGTATAGCTCTATGATTACAATGTCACCTTAAAACCATCCCGTTGAACAATTCGGATCAATCCTCGATACTTGATCTTTCAACACACAGCCCCACCATCATATTTCATATAATTCTGCTCTCTTGTACACATGGTGAACACTTAGTACCACCCATGTGACCTAGCCAATTTATCTCATAGCTCTCTTGTCTACATGGTGTCCTTCACTTGGAATCACACATGCGACCTAGCTACATTTATCTTTCCCATAGCTCTCTTGTCTACATGGGATACATCCCGTATCACACATGTGACCTAACTACTACATAGTATCTCGTAGCTCTCTTGTACACATGATGTGCACTCAGCACCATACATGTGACCTAGCTACGCTCCACCTATGTTATTCAATCTTTCCGAATGTTCAACCGTGATTTTTCTCTCTATTACTTATTTCCATTCTTTCAATAGTTGATTTATGCTTCAAAATCAGCTAATATATATATATACTAGGCTGAAATATAAAAATGTAAATGAAGTTAATGTATTATTTACATACAAAGTTACCTCGATGCAAAATATGGAAATTTTGCAATTTAGTCCAAAACCTTTTCCTTCCCCCGTTTGAGGTTGATTCCATGCCTTTCTTGATCTATAACAACACATTTAGCCCATTTAATACTCATACTATTTATTTCAATCCAAAAATCACATTATGGAAAAATTACATTTTTGCCCCCTAACTTTTACAAAATTATGATTTTGCCCCTAGGCTCGGAAATTTAATTTCAGCCCTTATTCTTATGTTTTATGACATGCTGATCATTTTTCTCTTTTATGACAACCTCAAATTCTCACTCTAACATGCACTTATGAGCATTAGGTATTTTTACCAATTATACCGTTTTACTCGTTTTCGCTAAAAATCGCTTAGAAAAGATCGTTCTCCTAACCTCAAACATTCATATTATACCATCAAACATCAAAATACATGCATATCATTCATGGGTAAATTTTTAAACATAAACCCTAACTCGAAATAATGGTAGAAATAGGTAAACCGAGCTACGAGGATTTTAAAAATGTAAAGAACATTAAAAACGGGGCTTGAATACACTTACTATTGAGCTTTAAAGCTTGAAACAAACCCTAGCTATGGAGAACATGCAAGTTTCGGCCAAGCTAAATGAAGATGAACACATTTTTGTGTTATTTTTCCCATCTTATTTCATTTATTATGCAAATGACCAAAATGCCCTTACTACTAAACTTTCTAAAAATTCCATCCATGTCCAAATTTTTGTCCATATGAAGTATAATGGTCTAATTTCCATTTCATGACCTCTACTTAAAACCCCCATTTCAATCAAGTCCTTTATGAACAAGAACACACATTTTTCACCTATTTCAATTTAGTCCTAAACGTCAAATTAAACACCCAATCGATAAAATTTCGCAACAAAATTTTCACACGATTATGAAATCATAATATAAACACTAAAACTTAATCAAAATAGTTTTGTTTAACCTCGAATTCGTGGTTTCAAAACCACTGTTCCGTTTTGGCCCTAAATCGGGCTATTACAATATTCCAAGCCTTGGTCAACTTTAATCCCTCGCACACATATACAACATCAAAGGCATAGAACATGGTATCCAATTAAAGATTAAACATCCTCAATTAAGTTACAAACATAACATTTGCATGTCATCATACTTATGTTTCTCACACTCGTTTTATATCAAGTCTAGACATACCCAACCATATTAATTTGGCATTGTTATCTTCATTAACATCATTAACTTACTCTAAACATACACTTTTATACTAAGATTATGGTCACCTCTATTGATCAAAGTTCTTTCATCAAATATACATACCATATCATACATCCATCGATATCAAGCCATCACAACATGCACATCATCAAGACATTAGAACAGTCAAGCAAAATCAATTAGGTTTAAAACCCAATGATCAAATATAAGCCACATCTCATGGATCTATACAAATGAATCATTATAAGCCAACTCAATTGGCCAACTCATGAAACACATATCATAAAGTACTAAGTCTCTATACATGCCACTCACTTGAAAACACTTAAGATTATTAATACCCCGGCTTGATAATTTGATAGTGTGATGCTGCCTCCAATGATCTCCAACCTTGAGCTAACTTGGCAACACTAAAAGAAATGGAAAGGAGAGGGGTAAGCTTTATAGCTTAGTAAGCCCATACAAAAATAATAATAAGCAATTTATTAACGTGTTTTTTCCAAATTCTTACAACATGTTCTCATGGTAACACAATCAAAATTACACATAATTCCATTATTTGCTCATATTCCAGTCAAACTATATACTCGATTCATGTCACTAAATTATTTATAACTTGGGTTATGAAACTCTAAATTAATATCTGTAAATTTTCCCTAAAATTAGACTCACATATCTTCTTACCATAAAATTTCTAGAATTTTTTATCTAGCCAATAAGTAAATTTTATTCTTCAAATTTACCCTTGTTCTGCTGTTTGAAAGCTTCGACATTTCTTTACTAAAATTTATTTATCTCTTAGTACGACATCCGGATGATGTTCCTGTCTATTTCTCTTGAAAATAGACTCATTAAGAATTTAGTAATATAAATTCTAACCCATAATTATTCTTGTAAATGTTTTGGTGATTTTCCAAAGTTAAGACAGGGGAGTCCTTAATCACTCTGACCCTGTCTTACAAAAATTCAAATATCTCATAATATGAAATTCTTTTACTTACAACGTTTCCTCTATGTGAAACTAGACTCAATAAGCTTTAATTTCATATCTTATTCAGTCTCTAATTCGATTTCTAAAATGTTTGGTGGATTTTTAAAGTCACACTACTGCTTCTATCCAAAACTATTTTAGTACAATATGATGATAATTATCATAAGTTTATTTTCAACTAATCATGAACTCACCATTTCATGGATTCCATGTAAAATTACACAAAGACATAATAACATAACCATAAAGATTATTCATCATTGAAGCTTTTTTGCATACTTATCATCTGTTCATATATATACATATACATAAACTTTCTCACCATAAGTCATTCTTCATCAAGGCATTGCTCATGAGTTTAGCGTACATACCTGTACTCACTCGTAGTATATCACATGACCATACCTTCTTTAACATGCCCTCTTTGGGTCTTTCATCACATTATCCATTGCACTACCTCTTGAACACTTGGAATACTATTGGATATGAGGAAACTTACACATAAGTGCCACATAGACATACGTAGCTAGTGCTACCTCATAACATGTAATGCTCGTAACAGAGCTCCTCACGGGCTTGCTCATAATAGCTATCAATCAAGGTGTAGCTACACGAGCTGCTCACACAAGCTGTCAGGTATCCGACCAACTCAAGGATTACCTAGCCACCAGTAGGACACACAAGACCATTGCCCGAAACCTAATTCCATGTATCTCATCCATAACGAACTCTGACCAACACAACGAGCTCGGATGTCACATGTATCACATCCATTATGAACTCGATCCAACTCAGCGAGTTTGGATGCTTGCATCCATAATGAACTCGGACCAACCCAATAAGCTCTGATGCCTCATATATATCACGAACCCAGACCAACTCAATGAGTTCGGATTTTTTAATTCCTTGTGACATGTCACATGTATCCTAGACTATTCCTAAGGTTCAAATGGGATTTTTTGATACCACATCTCTGTCAAACTTACTCGAAGTGCCGATCTCACTATCCATAGTACCAATTGCCCATTGATAGCATAATAAGGCATAACTAAAATAGCAAATAAGCTTTTAAGAATTTACATAACATATATCACATATTTCATATATCATTTGTCATGTACCATCATTTTCTTGCATTTCATGTGATATTCTTCCATGTCATATTTCCACATCATATGTGACACCCCTAAAGTGACCCTAGTCGGAAAGCGGTCTGGGGATCGCTAGACCGAGTCACCAAATTATTTGAATGTGATAATTATTGCCTAAAATATGTGAATATAAATGTGTGAAAGTTTTAAGCTTCGATTTAGTTAATTGCATGTGAATTTAGTTGATAGGACTTATGTGAGAAAATTTAGAAATGTGCTAGGCAAATGCAAGTGGCCTAATAGTGCATGTAATCAAAGGGGTGGACTTGCATGTCAATTTCCCCCCATTTAAGTACTAGTGGCCGGCCATGACAAGGGATGATGGACAAAACATGTCATGAAACATGTTGTGTTAATGGAAAAATAAAATAAGAAGCATGGGCAAAACATGTCATGAAACATGTTGTGTTAATGGAAGAATAAAATAAGAAGCATGGGCAATAAACTAATAAGAAATTGAAGGAAGAAAACAAAGAGAAAAAAATGTGTTCATCATTCTCATGCATGACCAAAAAAAAAGAAGAGAAAAGCTCTCATGTTGTTCTTGGCCGAATAGGAGAAAGAAAAAGAAGGAAAAAGAGCTTTGAGGAAATCGGCTATGGTGGTTTGATAGACTAAGGTATGTTTGATGATGTTCCATGAGATGCATGCATGTTTTAGTAGTTAGCTTGAGTTCTAAATAGCCCATGGTTCAAATCTTTACTATGTCATGGAGATGATATTCGGCCAAGGTGGATTGGTGTTGATATCATTTGCATGCTAAAAGGTGGCCATATGACCTATCAAACTCCTTGTCATATTTGGCCATAAGCTAGAAAAATGAGACTTTAATGAGTTAAATTTGTTTGAATTAAGCTCAAGAGCAAAGGGGAACTAAATCCGATAAAGAGAAGGAAAAAGTGGTCGAATAGCCGCCGAAATCGTTCGACAACATCCGAGGTAAGTTTTAAGTGATTAAACATTGAGAAAATTCAATCATAATAGGACATAATGGGTTGATTTAATAAGATATGATGTGGCCATGATATGTCTTAAACTCAAATGGTAAGTTCATATGTGTTTGGACTTGGAAATTTAAGAGCAAATTGTAATAATTTGCTTTGGACAGCAGCAGTAACGTGATTTTAGAAAATCACTATAAATTGTTGGTGTGGAATTATAGGCTGAATAAAATATGTAATCAAGGCTTAATTAGTCTAGTTTCTTATAAAAGAGACCTTGTGAGCAAAGAAATTTCCTATAAAGAGATATTTAAAGTTGTGTGAGACGGTGTCAGAATGACTCCGAAATCCCCTGTTCTGTTTTTAGAAAATCATTATAAATTGTACAAAAATGGTTATAAGATAAAATTTATATGCTTAGACTCCTTAATGAGTCTAGTTTCAAATGAAATCAAATACAACACATTTTGAATTCCGTAAAATGAGAAATTTTATTCGTAGTGAAGAGTGGTTAGATTAGTCAAACAGTGAAACATGGGAAACTTTAAGAAAAATCTGGTATTGATTGGCCAAACCTAAAATTCTGGAAATTTTATGGATGGAAGATATACGAGTCTATATTCAGGAAAAATTAACGGCAAGTGATTTGGAGTTTTGTAGTTCCGGTTATAAATAATTTAGTGACCATTGATCAGGAAAACAGCTCGTAGTGAATATGTGATTTTGTTGTAAACATGGATAAAACTTGTTTTAGTTGCTCATAAGCTATTGATTAAACTCATACTTGAATTCTAAATCGTGATATTGTAAGCTTATGAGTATTCGAATATGAAATGATAGTATGACATAAAATTGAATTATTCATTGGAAAGTGATGGATGTAGATTCGGCCAAGACCAAGTCTGTACATGATAGTATATGTGGTATGTGAAGTATATTTGAATAAATGTGAAAGTGTATATATGTGATAAGGCCTAATGGCCAATGTGATGAATGTGAAAGTGTATATATATGTGATAAGGCCTAATGGCCAATGTGATGAATGTGAAAGTGTATATATATGTGATAAGGCCTAATGGCCGATGTGATGAATGTGAAAGTGTATATATGTGATAAGGCCTAATGGCCGATGTGATGAATGTGAAAGTGTATATATGTGATAAGGCCTAATCGCCGATGTGATGAATGTGAAAGTGTATATATATGTGATAAGGCCTAATGGCCGATGTGATGAATGTGAAAGTGTATATATGTGATAAGGCCGAATGGCCAATGTGATGAATGTGAAAGTGTATATATATATGTGATAAGGCCGAATGGCCAATGTGATGAATGTGAACATGTGTATGTGTGATAAGGCCGAATGGCCAATGTGATGAATGTGAACATGCATATATGAGATAAGGCCGAATGGCCAATGTGATGAATGTGAACATGAGTATGTGTGATAAGGCCGAATGGCCAATTTGATGAATGTGAACATGTGTATGTGTGATAAGGCCGAATGGCCAATGTGATGAATGTGAACATGCATATATGAGATAAGGCCGAATGGCTAATGTGATGAATGTGAAAGTGTATATATGTGATAAGGCCGAATGGCCAATGTGATGGATGTGGAAGTGTATAAATGTGATAAGTCCCGAGGGGCAATTGTGTCAGTACTATATCCGGGTTAAAACCCTGCAGGCTTTATGCGAGAATATTATCCTGATTAATGTCCGTAGGCTTCGTGCTCGTACTATATCCGAGCTTTAAAGACCCGACGGCTAAATGCTAGGATTCAAGTAAGACTTTGATATTGAGTATCTGCATTAAGTTACCATCAAATAAGTATTATGTATTCAAGATGTTCAGGTACGTATTACTTACTCATCGGTGGAGTGATTTCGAGGTGAATTATCAGTATCAAAGAGGTAGGTAAATGTGATTAATATTATAACTCCAAATGTGAGAATGATCTAATTGGTAATGGTATGTTTGTATAATAAAGTATGCGATGAAATATTCTTATGTATTAGTGCATATTCTGCCCAAAAGCCTTATGATCTGAGTATGGGTTGGGTTGAGCTAGATGTGCCAGTACAAGGTAAGGATTATGATTTGTAAGCTTACATATATGTGATAAGGAATATGTTGGTTCTTTATGTGCCTATGGTAATTTAGTACTTGTCATGTTGAAATACTTAAAAGTATGGATGTGATTATGAACAAGTGGAAAGGATTATTGAAAGTTGAAAATCGATAAAGAATGTGCTTTGGAAATATTTGACCATCTAGGTCATTATTATTCGAAAGTATATATGTGGCAGCCAAGTGTTGCGTTTAATGATATTATAGATCGAGATGAAGATCTAGATTAACTTCATCGAACAGTTGAAATGAATGACCAATGATAGTGATTGAGAACACTTTGTTTTGCTTAAAACTTACTAAGCATTAAATGCTTACTCCGTTCTTTGAATATCTGTTTTATAGATTTTGGTTCGTCAGCTATCGGACTCGGGATTATTGAAGTCGAAGTCGCCCACACTATCAAAACCCTTTCGGTACACTTTTGGTTGAACTCTGGAAATGGCATGTATAGGACTACCCTTTTGTTGTTGGTCATGTACCCTTCGGTTTTGTATAATTTTGGATAGCCATGCGAAAATGGCTTATATATGTTTGAGCATAATGTTATAATCATTTGGTATGGATATGGTTATTGAGAGGTGTGGATATGCTTAACAAGGATTGGCCATGGGAATGGTTAATCATTATCATAATTTGTGCTATTTATGCTAAAAGGGCTAGTTGAATCATGGAAACTATGAAATAGGTAAAGTCTACCTTAAAGGCAGATGCTGACAGCAGCAGTGATGTAGATTTGGAAAATCACTAAAAATAGTAGGAATGGAATTAAATAGTGAATAAATTATTTAAATGAACCTTGATGAATCCAATTTCATATGGAAGAAACGAAACGGTCATATGAGTGGTATGTTAAGAGATAATTAGGTTTTCGTGAAACAGGGCCAGAACAATTTCTGGATTCCCTGTCCCGAATTTGGAAATTCATTATAAATTAACCAGAGATAATTATGAGTCATGCCATATATGTATAGATTCCTCTTTGAGTCTAGTTTCTATAGAAACAAACGGCATCAGTATTGAAGCCCTGTACAGGGAGATATCCAAATTGTAATGCATGAAGGTCAGTGTAGTCGCACCCTGTAACAGGGGAGACTTTAACTAATAAACTGTACTAATTGGCCCGACCAAAAATTCTAGAAAACAATATGTAGATGGACATATGAGTCTAGTTTCAGGGAAAAATCACGAAACTGATTTTCGAGTTGTGAAATTCAAGATATGATTTTTAAGGTGACAGCGACACAGTTAGCCAGCTGTCTGGAAATTTTTAAAATGGACTGCGATAGTAAGCGAATTTAGTCTATGAACCCCTCGTGTCCGACTTCGGCAACGGTCTCGGGTACGGGGCGTTACATCATATACACCATTCCATCAACTTTTCCAATATATTAAATCATACAATATATGCAATAATAGTAAGAAATATAATTTAAATATAACATTGTATTATTATTATTATCATACGAACTTACCTCGAATCCGAGCACAGCTAATTATTCTATTTTAGTCCATAATCTCGTAATTCCCGATTTAAGCCCGAATCTCAATTTTTTTGATCTAACATTTCAAATATAACTTATTTATTATCACAATTTTCAAATTGACCCAAAATCATACTTTTAAAAATTTACATTTTTACCCCTAAACTTTCACATATTTACAATTTAGCCGCTAGGCTCGTAAAATGAAATTTATTCAATTTCTTTGTACGTTAAGCCTAGCTGAATCATTTTCATAAATATATCAGTGCACAATTTCCACTAATTCACACTTTTATGACAAATTTTATAAATTTTACAATTTAGTCCTTTTTAGCGTTTTCACCAGAAACTACTTAGTAAAAGTCGTTTAACACACAACAAACATTCATATTCCTCCCTTAAACATCAAAATACACACATGTAGCACATGGGTAAGTTTTCAAACATCAACCGTAGCTTAAATAAATGGTAGAAATAGCTAGATCTTGTTACGAGGATTTCAAAAACGTAAAAATCATTAAAAACGGGGTAAGAACAGACTTACAATCGAGCTTGGAAGCTTGTAAAACCCTAGCCATGGTTTCTCCATGCAAGTTTCGGCCATAGCTTGAAGATGGACAAAAATTGGCTTTTACTTTTGTTTTTAATTCATTTTAAATACTAAATGACCAAAATGCCCCTAACTTAAAAATATTCTATTTCACCTATTTCATGTCCATTTTTGTCAAAAAGATTAACCAATGGTCTAACTACCATATAAGGGCATCCAATTTAAAATTTCATATCAATTAGACACCTCTAGCTTCTAGAACTCAAGTTTTGCAATTTTTACAATTTAGTCCTTTTGACCAAATTGAGTGTCCAAACTTCAACATTTTCGAACAAAATTTTCACAAAATCATCTTGTGAAATTGTATACCATAAAAATATAATAAAAATAAATTTTACTTTGTCGAATTTGTGGTCATGAAACTACTATTCTGACTGGGCCCTAATTCGGGATGTTATAATCATTCATCATAGTTCAATAGCATATAATCGATAATAATTCAATTCATAACACATTTATTTGTATGTAGACTTACCTCGTATGAATTTGAACGGATGAAATCTGCTACTCGACGACTTTCGAGTTTCCCCAATCTAATTCCGTTTTCTTTGGTTTTTGATCTTAATTAGCCAAATTCTTCGCCGAAACCCTAATAAGCTTTTTCTCTTTTCTTTTATTGTGATTTTTGGCAACAATACGCATAAAATGAACTAATTTTATGTTTGGTTTAATTTAATTAACATTAATACATCAATTACCAATTTACCCTTGCATTATAAACATTTAAAACATTAATATCAACGCCATTAATGTCCACTCATATTTTCACTGGTCAAATAAAAACATAAGGACCTCTCAACTATAAAGACATATCAAATAGGCACTTCAACAATTAAAAGGCCACTTTTACATTTTACGCCATTAGGTCCTTTTATCAAATTGAGCACACAAATGATTAAAATTTTCATACGAAATTTTCCGACATACTAATTCACATATAATAAGCATGGAAAATAATATTAAAATATTTTTTTGACTCGGATTTTTGGTCTCAAAACTACTATTCTGACTAAGGTCTGAACCGGACTGTTTCATAGACCATTGAAGGGTAGTTGTAGATATTTTAATGACTCATCCATGAAAAAATTAGAAAAGGCAAGGGACTAAATTGGAAATAACTAAAATTAAAATATGAAAATTAAATAAAAAGAAATATTCATCTAATTTCATATCATCTTCCCCAAAATTTCTATGGAAACCCTACGAGAGAAGAAGACAACTTACCAAGCTTAAAAATGTATGAAATCAGGTCTCGTTTTTAATGATTTTTATATTTTTGAAACCAATATAGTCTAATCTCTCTATTTAGAGGATTAATTTGAAAATTTATCAAGATATGAAATTTGGGTCATGTATGAATATGCTGAAAATTAGAAATTTATGGTAGAAAATGAAAAGTTATTCATAGATAAACAACTATTACAAATCAATTTTTGATGAAAACTTGATTAGGGACTAAAATAAAAAATTGTAAAAACCCATAGAAAATTTTGAAAATTGTGAAAAATGTGTGCTGTAAATGTTGTTTATAAATTTTGGCTAGGCTTGGAAAAAGGGTTAAATTTCATGAATTTTATTTTCTGAGCTTAGGGACGGAATCAGAATTTTTGAAATGAATAGGGGCAAAATGATAATTTTTCCTAGGATGCAATAGAATGCAAATGTATATGAAATGTGATAGATTAATATTTAAATTTATCCATATAGATCCAAAAAGACCAACTACAAAACTAGATCGAGGAAAGCAAAAGGTTTCAGATTAGTTAAAATTCAAAAATGAACCATTTTCCAGGTAAGTTCGTGTAACTTAAAAATGTATGTTAATATGCTTGAATTGAATTGTATGATTGTGTTGTTATGTGTGAGATGATATATATACATAATGAAATAGTTTTAAGCTAAGTAATATGGACAAATTATCGTGTTCAGGTCGAATGTTGAATTTTGATAGGTTGAAAAAAATAGTGTATATGTTGTAAATAGAATTTAGCCCTGATGGGTAATTCTAATGTAAGCCCTATTGAGTTAGGTTATAAATTGGATTTAGCCCAAACGGGTAATCCATATTAAGTTCTTTAGAGCATATGCTACGGATAAGATTTAGCCTGAACTGGTAATCCTATGGTAAAATGTACGACTCAGGGGTGTACCTTTTCATTATGTACCCAATGGGTACTTTTGCACATGTGTATATTTCTCTAACATCCATCGAGATTTCAATAGTTCGACAGAAAAGACTCTTGAAGAGTGGAAAGGTGAAATTAATGGAAGCTTATAATGTGATGAGCCCATCTATTTTTACTTGATATTCATATGAGATTATTTGACTAACTTGTTTGAATAAGTGTATGTGTTTAGGTAACTTACCCAAAATTGATGGAATATGTATTTATGTGTGCTTGTGTTAATAAATAAGACCACTAAGTTTATTTCTGTTATACGGACTTACTAAGCATAAAATGCTTACTCTATTTTTTTCCCTATTTTATAGTGCCCAAAGCTCGTAAAGGTTGGAATTCGGTCAGAGAAGTCATCACACTATCCACTATTTCATGTTGGTATAAATAGAAATCTCATTTTGGTATAATGGCATCTATAAGCTTAGTTGGCCAATGATGGCTTGTAATGGTTGTCTTGTAACATAGCCATTAGAGTAGATAATGATGGTCTAAGTTTGGCTATTTTAAAGTGATGTTTGATAATCACATAAGTGCTTATTATGAGTTGGTTTGATGAAATTGTGTTAGCACATGAATTTATGACATGAGTAAGTTTATATCTATTGATGCATGAGATAATACTATATGATCGATGTCAAATTTCTTGTGAATATGATGTTGGATTGGTGGATATATGCTTGTGAGTTTTAGTGCAGGAAAATGGTAAGTTTTGGAAAACAAATGAGGCTAGGAAATGGCCTTATTTTGTCCATACGGGTAGACACACAGGTGTGTGTCTTGGCCGTGTGTGACACACGACTTGTCCCATAGGCATGTGGTCTGGCCATGTGTCCCCTGCATCTTAAAAATGAGAAGCAGAATGCTCAGAATTGGGCACACAAGCTGAGACACGAGCGTGTTACACGACCGTGAGAAAACTGCTGCTAAATTTCGAAAATAAAAATTTGCCACACGGCCTAGCACACGGGCGTGTAACTTGGCCGTGTAACTTCAATTTCTTCATGCTTTAAAAGTCAGAGAGTTACACAGGTTAGGGACACGGGTATGTGTAGTACATGGCCTGACCACACGGGTGTGTGAGCCCTGCACTTAGGAAATTTTTTGGAATTTCACAAAAAATTCCCTGAGTTTCCAATTTAGTCCCTATTTGATTCCAACACTTTTTTTGGGCCTCGAGGGTCCATATAAAGGACGATTTGTATGATCTCAGTAAATGGATAGTAATTTATGTAATTAATTGAAAAAAGTTCTAAATGTTTCGGTAATACTCCGAAACCCTACTCCGACGATGAATACGGGATAGGGGTGTTAATGTATTGTGATGTAAGTTTAACTTTAAGGTTTTGGTGTTAGCTTTTATAGTTATGAGTTAGATTGCTTTTATAGAAGATTTCAAAAGTATGAAATTTGCTAATTCGAGTTCTTTACTGAAAGGGTCTTGACCCCAAAAACATAGTCTCTATGAAATTATAAATTGAAATAATGATAAAATTATATTTGGTAGTTTATCATTTGTAAGATTAGAAATAATCATAGTAGAATTAAATCACCAAAAAAATGTATAATATAAAGATGCTCTATAAACCCTTTATTCATTTTTTAAATAAATTCTTTTTTTTCATATATAAGTTAATAATAATTGGAATTGTCATACTATTAAATGATGAATAATTGTGGTAAGATTGATTTGATGTTCATATGAACAAATGACTTGATGATTTGAAAAGTAATGTAATGGAAAGAGACTTTTCTTTTGGGGTGATTTTCTTTTTACCTTTAATTACTTTTCTATGCCTTGAAGAAATTTAATCCTAACATTATTTTTGGTGGTTCAAAGTTAATCGTAACATTATTTTTACCTTTAGTTGATTTTCATTCTTTAAGTTTAGTAAAGAAGCTATGGTTAACTGGGGAACATTGCATCACCATAAGTGTCAAAATTGTATTTAAAATGTTGTAGAGTGAATTGTGATAAGTAATTGATAAGTTGTCTTATTTCTGCTGTTAGTAGATGTTCATTAGTTCTTGATTTTGGTTCTTCCCTAATGTTTTATAATTTAGATTTAGTTCGTTTGTGTCGTTTTTATGGTTCTATGTTTTGTTGACCTAGTTTAGTATATTGTTGTTTCAAACTTTTGTTATGTATATAAACGGCTGAATAGCCTATATGGATTAAATTTGGATATCTTCACATTTGGTGGTCTTTGTTGATGCTATTCTGTACTAAACCAATCTATCTCTAGGATTGGAAAATAATAAACACAAGTGCTGGCCTTTTTAGGAAATTTGTTTATGGTTAAATACTTTTTTAAAAAAAATTAATTATTTTTATCAAATTTTGCTTAAAATTTTTTAAATATATTTTTTGTCTAAAAAAATTGCTTAATATATATTATATGTTTATTAAATTTATAATAATTTGCTTCTAAAATAGAGATAGTTGGGTTTTTAAAATACTGTTTTCAAAATATCCACCTACTCGAAAAGAAAATTCATAAATCCCCCCTTAATATCTATTTATTAAGAAAATTTTAAATAAAAACAATTATATATTTATTAAGATTTTGGGGAGGATATGCAGTGTCAGATTCTTGAAATTTTGGAGTTTATTTATGCAGGTGTAAAAATTTTGGATGTTCATTTGTGATTTATTATATATATGTCTGTTGATTGTTCTAAATCCTGGAAAAGTTGAAAGTAAAAATAGCGCAAAGCCTGATATTCTCTCAAGCATATGCAAATTGCTGTGTTCTGTAAAATTGGGCTTATGAACTGAAGATGTTAATTACCTTATCTTTATTGTTTGCAGGTGTAATTTTATCCTTAACAATGTTATAGATGACTCAGAGAAGGGAAAAATACTTAATAGTTGTTACAGTTCGCTTTGTTCGCACCATTCTCACTCGTTAGGTAAGTTAATTCACTCGTAAATTTGCTATTTATACTCTTTTATTTTTCATTTATTTTATTATTTTTTCTATTATGGAGTTTTTTTTATTTTTCTTGTAGCATTTCAAAAGTTTTAGGCGTGCTTTGCTCACCACAACACTAATTGCTGGAATCGACTCTACCATCTAATTTAAATTTCTAAGTGGTATGTATATTTAATTTTCTAAATTTAAATTGCACATAATATCATTAAATTATTATCCCTTGCTTCCAATAATAATTTAGCTACTTAAAGTTATGTTTCTCTCCATTGCAACTTTTATTGTATATTTTATGTGCAAAAAAGTATAAGAGTGCCTTATGTTTGTATGTTATTTAAGCAGACTATAGATAGAACCTAGAAAAATTAATTTTGTGAAGTATGACAGTGCCTTATGTTTGCATGTTAGTTATTGTATATTAATTCTTCCTTATGAAAACTTTAAAGGCATTTTCCACTGTCTAGGATTGTATGAAACTCTTATCACATTAAAATTCCTTTTCTTTTTCCTTTTTCATAATTTTTATTTACACATCAATTTCTTTAATTGGGAAAATTACAAAAATAATAATATTTTACTTGGAAAATTATTTTGCAATTAATCTTTTTATTCTCTAAATTTTATTTTACATTTGAAAAGTAATATTTGTTTTTAACATCTATGACATCAAAAGAATTTTAACATTTGCTAAGCATGTTCCAAATTTTGTTATTTTTAATATTTATGTTTTTGAATTTCAAAAATGTTATATCAATTTCTTATTTTCACGTAATATAAAAAAGTTATGTCATTTTAATTAATGGATTTAATAACTATTACGGTTTTAGTCATGACTGAAATTCAAAAATAAAAAAAAATAGAGATTAAAGAGATCAAATTTGAAAATAAAGATTAAATCTAGAACTTACGTATTATACGAAATTAATAGCATATATTTGACTAAATTGATTTTACTACTACAGAATATTAAAATCAAAACTGCATATTTTTAAAGTAAATTTTCATTTCCTCAATTTCATGCTTGTATAACTTAAAGTTTTGCACCAATCTTTGACAACAAAAATGTATACACATTTAATATATACTTTTTTTAGAAAGCAAGTTACGGTTATTGTTTCTTCTTAGTGTAGACTTAAATTTTCCTTTATTTAAGCTTATGGACAATGTTTTAAAAAATCATTATATATTCAAAGAGTTCAAATCCTAATAATTTTAAGTTCACACCTTAAGCCTTATATGTACATTTTCAGAATCGAACCAATCTCTAAATTAGTTACGTTATTGGTTCGACAGATTCATCCGGTTCGATTAAATAAAATATTAAAAATTTATAAAATTAAAAATATAAATAAAATTAGATCAATTGATTTTTAAATCTGATTCAATTGATTCATACTAATTTATGAATCAATTGGATCAACTCTTTTTTTTCGAATAGATTTTTTGATCTAACCACAATACAAAAGTAATCTTCTTCATTCTCCCCTTTTGTTCTTACCTAAAATAAATAAAATTTTGTTTTTCTTAATTCAATTATTAATAGATGAAAAATTAACAAATATTAACTTTATTAACATATAATTATTAATTTGTTAATTTTTGTCTTTTTAAGTGTAGTAAACATAAATGTGATAAAAAACACAAATTTAAAAATTAAAAGAGTAACAATTAAAGGGTTAAAATTTAAAGTTAAAATTTAAATATGATAATCATAACTTACATAAACATTTAAAGAATAAAAAAAAAACTTTGGATCATAACTTACATAACTTACATAATACATAAATATATATCATATCATAACTTACATAAATATATAAAAATCACAAAAATTTGGGCAATACTATTGTTTTTCCCTACTTTTAATTATACTTATAAATAAACAACTTACTTGATTTAGTTTACACATATTAGATACTTGATACTTGATATGTATTATCTATTTTAGTACAATGACATGATCTGAATCAATTTAGAACACTTAAGTAACCGTAATTTATTATCAACTTTAGACTTTAAGAACTACGAAATGGATAAGACTTGGATAAATTTGTCAAGGGTAAACAACGACTATTGAAATGGAGTACAAACTTTTTAAAATTTTTCATTTCAAAATACAAGCCAAGAGAATATGATTCTTTTCCCGTGTAAGAAGTGTGGTAACATCCATTGGCATATTCGTGAAGTTGTCTACAAACATCTAATTGTTGATGGCTTTATTCGGGGGTATAAAAAATGGATTTTCCATGGAGAGTGTACACCTCGTAGTACTTCTTCAATGATTAATCCGACTTATCCTCATAATGCTTACCATCAATCTGTTAGAGAAGATGACATGAAAGGTATGTTGTGGGATGCATTTGATATGTGAAGTCATAGTTTGCAATTGTTTCCACCTAAAATTATTGCATCCAATGATTGTGATATTGGTGGAAATGCTTTTACTGAAACGGGAAAAAGTGTACCTGATGAAGAGCCAAATGTAGAAGCGGTGAAGTTCTACAAGTTAATTAATTGAATGAAGAACTTTATAAGGGATCAAAATTTTCAAAACTATTCTTCTGCATTTGTCTTTTTCACTTAAAATGTTTGGGAGGGTGGACCAGAAACTCTTTTACACTGCTATTAGAGTTTTTGAGAGATATGTTTCCGTTTTGCAAAAATCCCTCATTCATGAAAAGATATAAAGAAACTGTTAAAAGATTTAGGCCTTCGGTACGACAAAATTCATAGTTGCCCAAGTGACTGCATCTTGTATTGAGGTGATCAGAAAAACCAACAGTCTTGTCATGTTTGCAGTAAATCTCGTTGGATGAATAAGAATACAGAAGATGTGAATGAGGATGAAGGTGAGCACAGTCAAGAAAGAAGCCAATAAAGATTTTGTGATATTTTCCACTAATACCAAGGCTTCAAAGACTTTTCATGTCGTCAAAGACAGTCGAGTTTATGAGGTGGCATCATGTTCGATGAATCGATGATGGATTATTAAGGCACCCTGCAGATTCTTTAGCTTGGAAATCATTTGACAGTAAATTTTCAAGCTTTGCAAGCAATCCTCGAAATGTGAGGCTTGGGCTAGCATCTGATAAAATCATGACTACTTCGTATAGTACTTGGCCAGTAGTGCTTGTTCCTTACAATTTGCCTCCGTGGTTTTGAATGAAGCAATCTTCTTTTATCTTATCTATAATTATCCTTAGAAAGAAAGGTCCAAAAATGATATTGACAATTATATGCAACCACTTATTGAAGAGTTGAAATAGTTATGGGCGGGTGTTGAAACATATGATGTCTTGAGAAAGGAGAACTTTTATTTACGTGCAGCTTTATTGTAGACTATTAGTGATTTCCTGGCTTATGCCAATTTATCTGGTTGGAGTACCAAATGACGTTATGCTTGTCCTTATTGTGTAGCGCAAACATGTTCGATGTGGTTATATAATGGGATGAAGTTCTCTTATATGGGGCATTGTCAGTGGTTAGATGGAAATAATAGATTTAGATTTCAGAGGACTCTATTTGATGGTACTAAAGAGTTCAGAGAAGCTCCTGAGCAGACCATTAGATCCAAAATCTTGTTCATGTTAAAAGATATCAATTTCAATTATGGGAATATGAATCAAACACCCAACACACAAACAAAGAGAAGACCGAGGGAGTAGTATGACCGGCAGATTGATGATGAATTTGATAAAGAGGATGATCCTAATGATCCAGACTTGTGGAAAAAAATGAAGTATTATTTTTGAGTTGCCTTATTGAAGCGTCACATTTTACGACACAATATTGATGTCATGCATATTGAAAAAAAAATGTTTGCGAAAACATCATTGGGACAATTCTAAATGTCGATAGAAAATCAAAAGACAATCTTCAAAGTCGTCTTGATCTAGTTGACATGGGAATTCAGCGTGATCTTCATCCCCAATTACTTCTGAATGGAAAATCTCGTTTGCTACCTTCTATTTTTGCAATGACGAAGAAAGAAAAAGAAGTGTTCTGCACGGTGTTGAAGGATATAAAGGTCCCATATGCGTATGCATCAAATATATCTCGATGTGTGAGTCTTAAAGATCAAAGACTATATTCCCTAAAATCACATGATTATCACATCTTGATGCAAGATTTACTGCCAGTTGCTTTATGGTGTTGTATGTCAAAAAAGGTGACGTCTTGTATAATTGAACTATCCAATATAATGAAAGCTATTTGTGGAAAAGTTTTGATTATTAAAGAACTCGAGAAAGTACAAGATCGAGCTGCCTTGACTTTATGAAATTTCAAGAAGATATTTCCACCTTCCTTCACATTATGGTGTACTTGCTAATCCATCTCCCTCATGAAGCAAAACTTGGTGGACCGATTTTCTATCAGTGGATGTATCCTATAGAGAGGTGCTAATTTATTTGTAAATTTTTCATTCGTTACCTTTAGTTACAACTTTTGATAATTTTGTATATTGTGTTTAGGTTCCTATGCAAATTGAAGTCTTATTGTCATAATAAACGTTATCTAGAAATATCAATTTGTAACAATCTAATTTTTTACCCTAATTGGAACAGTGGTTTTGGGACCACGAATCTGATTCAGTATAATATTTAAATATTATTTTCTATGCTTAAAATGTGTGAAGTTGTTTTTGTGAAAGTTTCGTTTAAAAATTTTAGTCTTTGGAGGTCGATTTAATTAAAAAGGATTTAATCGCGTAAAATGAAAATTTTAAGGGTTAATGTATAAGGGCCAAATTATGATTGTTTTTATATTATGGAATATTAAGGTTGCAATTTGGCCATAAATAGGAATTAGTGGTCGGCCAACATGCATGGTGTAATCTCCCAAAATTGGGTCTAGTTGGAACAGAGGTTTCGAGACCACAAAATTTGAGATAGAAATAATTATTTTTATGATTATTTTGAGGTCTATGATATTAATGCATGATTGTGTGAAAATTTTGTGAAGAAATTCTATGCATAAAGTGCT
This sequence comes from Gossypium hirsutum, assembly GCF_007990345.1. NCBI lineage: Eukaryota > Viridiplantae > Streptophyta > Magnoliopsida > Malvales > Malvaceae > Gossypium > Gossypium hirsutum. The sequence goes on along the minus strand of NC_053426.1, from coordinate 30,684,232 downwards.
CAATTTGAAGTTAGGGACTAAATTGAATAAGTTGCAAAACTTGCATTCTAGAAGTTTCTAGTATGAATTGCTTTGAAATATTAATTAGGAGGTCTTAAATAGAAATTTGACCAATTTCTAAGTTATGGACAAAAATTGGACATGGATGGAATTTTTGAAAGTTTAGCAAGGAAGGGCATTTTGGTCATTTGGTAATTAAAAGAAAAAAAGGAAAAAAAAACCAAAATTGACTTATCTTTTTCATGGAGGCCAAAATTAGCATGGGGGAAGCCATGGCTAGGGTCTTCAAGCTTTCCAAGCTCAATAGTAAGTCCGTTCTAACCCTATTTTTCAAGTTCTTTCCGTTTTTAGAATCCCGGTAATTTGATTAAGCTTATTCTAGCAATAATTTAAGCTAGGGTTCATATTTGGAAAAATACCCATAGGTGAAATGTGTTTATTTTGATGTTTTATGATAGAATATGAGGTTTTAGATTATGTTAGACAACTTGTGCTACTCGATTTTAAATGAAAACGAGTAAAAGGGCTTAATCGGTAAAAATACCTAATAGTCATAAGTATATGTTTGATGTTTCCATACAAGGGAAAAGTGATCAGCATGTCATAAAACATATGAATAAGGGATGAAGTTTAATTCCCGAGCCTAGGGGCAAAAGTGTAAATATGCAAAAAGTTTAGGGGTAAAATTGTAATTTTTCCAAAGTTTGAGTTAAGGACCGTTTTGAATAGTATATTAACTAAATAAGTAAAATATGATGTTTTAGATCTCGAAAAATGAGATTTGAACCTAGAATGAGAGAATAATTGAAAATTGGGAAAGTTAGCAAAATGGCCGTTTTAGTAAAATGGCCGTTTTAGTATCGAGGTAAGTCCATATGTATAATAAGCATTAATTTATGCATGTTTCAATGTAAAATTGATATATTTACTATGATTGCCGAGGTGTTGAAAGTATGTAAGTTGGTGTGATAATAATACAGCAATAATGCTGTAATTTATATTTGAAAGTTAAATTTAGTGAATTAATTGAATTATGTTAAATTTAATGTTTATGGTGCCCAGTTTATGAATTGATTTAAAAATATGTCTATGGTACATGAAGTGCATTGAATTATCATACATAAATGCGATTTCTATGATTATGGATATTATGGGAAATTGTAAGTTCATATGATTTTTAATAAGGCAGTGTGTAATTTAATGTTATTGCATTGATATTAAATGAGATGTAAGTTTATATGTAAGTAATACATCAATTTTACTTGTATTATGATATTTTATAATAATGTTGGAAATATGTTTGTTGATAATTACTTGATTGGTGAAATTGTTGGAAAAGAGAGAGAAATTCTGGTTGAACCTTCGGAAAGATTGGATGATATAGATGGTATGTAGCTTGGTCACATGTATGGTGCTGAGTGCACATCATGTGTACAAGAGAGCTACAAGACATTATGATGTAGCTAGCTCGCATGGGTGATACTATGTGTACACCATGTAGACAAGAGAGCTACGGGATATATATTGCTAGGTCGTATGCATGGTTCCAGGTGAAGGACACCATGTAGACAAGAGAGCTACGAGATAAACTGGCTAGGTCACATGGGTGGTACTAAGTGTTCACCATGTGTACAAGAGAGCCGAACTATATGATGGGTGGAGCTATGTGCTGAAACCACCAAGTATCGAGGATTGATCCGAAGTGTTCAACGGGAGACTTTCTATGTATTGCTTTGTGAGTTTTGTGATGAATAAGTGCAGGAACTTGGTTATGTGAATGATGTGTACATTAAGTGACCGGGATGTGGTAAGGTTATAAACAAGTAAGTTATACGTGAGGATGATTTTATGGTGACCTTGTGATCATGGGCCTATACTTGTGATGTATGAAATGTGGTGAAAATGATTTGTGATATGTATGTTAAAATGAGGTTAATACAAAGAAAGTGTGAAAGAGTGAATTAGCAATAAAACTGTTTTGGACAGTAGCAGTGATGTGACTTTAAAAAATCACCAAAAATAGTATAAACTGAATCAGAGACTGAATAAGATATCAAATTAAATCTTAACGAGTATATTTTCATATAATAGAAACATAGCAAGAAAAGGAGTTCTATATTTTGAGATATTTATGTTTTTGTGAGACTGGTTCAGAATGATTACGTGATCCCCTGTTCTGACTTTGGAAAATCACATAAATTTGGATAAAAATAATTAGAGGCTCAAACTTATATTTTTAAAATACCTAATGAGTTTATTTTCAAGATAAATCAACAATAACATTATCCGAGTTCTGTACTGTGAGATAATTATTTTTTAGTGAAGAGAGGTCAAAACTGTCAGAAAGTGAAATAGGAGAAAATTTAATGAATAAAATGTACTAATTGGTTAAACCAAAAATTATGAAAAGTTTATGGTGGAAATATATGTGAGTCTAGTTTTGGGGGAAATTTACGGATCTTAATTTGGAGCTCTGTAGCTCGAATTATAAATAAGTAAGTGACTATGACTCCTGTGGACAATTTGATGTGAGCATTTATTAGTAAATTGTGAAATCGTACTTACAAGAATGCTATATACATTAAGGAAGTGGAATGGAGAGGAGGAGGAGGAAAATAAATATATGTGGAATACATGGAAACTATGGTATATGAAATATTGATATAATGAAATAAATGATATGTGTTTATAAGAAAACAGAAAGAGAATGATATGCATCATGGCATGTACATATATATATGACTAGTCTCAATGTAATGCTTGTTGGGATGGAGTTGAATTGAAATGTTTCAGGCAAACATGTTATTCTGCGTATCTGAATTGTGGTATTTTATAAAGATATGATCTAGCTTTAAATATGAATGCTTGATGATTAAGCTGAAGATATTTGGTAAGATGATAATCTTGGTATAAATGTATAAGTGTGTAAGAGATTAAGGTTGACCAAAGCTTGTAAAATAGCCTAGGTATATTCCACACAGGCAGAGACACGGCCATGTGTCTCAGCCGTGTATGGAACACGAATTTGGGACATGGGCGTGTGGAACCTTAAAGCATGAAATTTCCAAGATTTTCATAAGTTCTCGGTTTAGTCCCGAACCCTTTCTAAAGTATGTTTTGGGCTCTGTAGACTCAAATAAGGGACTATGTGTAAGTGAATGAACGTTTTGAAATATGAATGAAATTTTATGGCCCGTATTTTAGTTTAATGTTTGTATGTTTGTCCGGTAATGCCTCGTACCTTATCCGGGCCTCGGGTACGGGTATGGGGTGTTACATTTAGTGGTATCAGAGCAGGTTTAGTCAATTCTCGGACTAACATAGCAAGTGTGAGAGTTTAGTTATACATGCCACAAATATGTGATAGTATGATGTCTCCCGACACTAATGAGGGCCACTTTGTTTAAAATAAAGTATTCTCCAACCGAGCTACATCTGACCATTTGATGGTAATATTTATGTATTTGAATAAAGTGTAGCTATGATGTGTTAAACTCGGAAAGGTATGAATAAGAATTCGTGATTTATGTATATGTGATAATATGTGAGATGAAAGTTTATATAGTGATATATTTATTCATATTTGTTTGGCCTTCATATGCTGTTGCATGCTTGACTAAATTGATTAGTAAACGTGATGACTAAAGTTATTCAAAATTCATAGAATGTATGAGTGTGTGCACTTGTTTGAAATGAGATAATTGAAAATTTTATGTAAGACAGATATGAATAATAAATTGTTTGAAGTGGATAGTATGATTATAATGGCATATGTGGATAATGAAAAAAAAATGTGTCATATAGATATATGTCAGAATCGAGTTAGAGACTGTACGACCTTACCCCCTTGCCGATGAGGTGTATATAACGGAAATTCATGAGAATCATGTTGACTAAGTTCCTAAGTGTGGAATCAAAGAGTTCAATGATAAAATAATTATAGATATGACCAGAAACTGAGAATGGTTGACAAGTGAAGGACAAAGATAGAGAAATATCAGAGTTGACTGAGTTATATTGGGATTCAAATTGATGATAGAGTGTTTCTGAAAGTATCGTCTTGAAAAAAATTAGTTAGTAATGGTGGAAATTATGAGAAAGATGCTAAACCTCACTCTGGTAAGATTTTCGAGGACGAAAATCTCTAAAGGGGGGAGAGTTGTAATAGCCCAAAATTGGGTCGAGTTGGAATAGAGGTTTCGGGACCACAAAATTTGAGATATAAATAATTATTTTATGATTATTTTGAGGTCTATGATATGATTGCATGATTGTGTGAAAATTTCGTGAAGAAATTCTATGCATAAAATGCTTAATTTGAAGTTAGGGACTAAATTGAATAAGTTGCAAAACTTGCATTCTAGAAGTTTCTAGTATGAAATTGCTTCGAAATATTAATTAGGAGGTCTTAAATAGAAATTTGACCAATTTCTAAGTTATGGAAAAAAATTGGACATGGATGGAATTTTTGAAAGTTTAGTAAGGAAGGGCATTTTGGTCATTTGGTAATTAAAAGAAATAAAAAGGGAAAATAAAGCCAAAATTGACTTATCTTTTTCATGGAGGCCAAATTTAGCATGGGGGAAGCCATGGCTAGGGTTTTCAAGCTTTCCAAGCTCAATAGTAAGTCCGTTCTAACCCCGTTTTTCAAGTTCTTTACGTTTTTGGAATCCCGGTAATTTGATTAAGCTTATTCTAACAATAATTTAAGCTAGGGTTCATATTTGGAAAAATACCCATAGGTGAAATGTGTTTATTTTGATGTTTCATGATAGAATATAAGGTTTTAAATTATGTTAGACAACTTGTGCTACTCGGTTTTGAGTGAAAACGAGTAAAAGGGCTTAATCGGGAAAAATACCTAATAGTCATAAGTATATGTTAGAGTGAGAATTTGATGTTTCCATACAAGGGAAAAGTGATCAGGATGTCATAAACCATAAGAATAAGGAATGAAGTTTAATTCCCGAGCCTAGGGGCAAAAGTGTAAATATGCAAAAGTTTAGTGGCAAAATTGTAATTTTTCCAAAGTTTGAGTTAAGGACTGTTTTGAATAGTACATTAATTAAATAAGTAAAATATGATGTTTTAGATCTCAGAAAACAAGATTTGAACCTAGAATGAGAGAATAATTGAAAATTGGGAAAGTTAGTAAAATGGCCGTTTTAGTGTCGAGGTAAGTTCATATGTATAATAAGCATTAATTTATGCATGTTTCAATGTAAAATTGATATATTTATTATGATTTCCGAGGTGTTGAAAGTATGTAAGTTGCTGTGATAATAATACAGCATTATTATCAGCAATAATGCTGTAATTTATATTTGAAAGTTAAATTTAGTGAATTAATTGAATTATGTTAAATTAAATGTTTATGGTGCCCAGTTTATGAATTGATTTAAAAACATGTCTATGGTACATGAAGTGCATTGAATTATCATACATAAATGCGATTTCTATGATTATGGATATTATGGGAAATTGTAAGTTCATATGATTTTTAATAAGGCAATGTGTAATTTAATGTTATTGCATTGATATTAAATGAGATGTAAGTTTATATGTAAGTAATACATCAATTTTACTTGTATTATGATATTTTATAATAGTGTTGGAAATATGCTTGTTGATAATTACTTGATTGGTGAATTGTTGGAAAAGAGAGAGAAATCCTGGTTGCACCTTCGAAAAGATTGGATGATACAGATGGTATGTAGCTAGGTCACATGTATGGTGCTGAGTGCACATCATGTGTACAAGAGAGCTACAAGACATTATGATGTAGCTAGGTCGCATGGGTGATACTATGTGTACACCATGTAGACAAGAGAGCTACGGGATATATGTAGCTAGGTCGCATGCGTGGTTCCAGGTGAAGGACACCATGTAGACAAGAGAGCTACGAGATAAACTGGCTAGGTCACATGGGTGGTACTAAGTGTTCACCAAGTGTACAAGAGAGCCGAACTATATGATGGGTGGAGCTATGTGCTGAAACCACCAAGTATCGAGGATTGATCCAAAGTGTTCAACGGGAGACTCTTTATGTATTGCTTTGTGAGTTTTGTGATGAATAAGTGCAGGAACTTGGTTATGTGAATGATGTGTACATTAAGTGACCGGGATGTGGTAAGGTTATAAACAAGTAAGTTATACGTGAGGATGAGTTTATGGTGACCTTGTGATCATGGGCCTACACTTGTGATGTATGAAATGTGGTGAAAATGATTTGTGATATGTATGTTAAAATGAGGTTAATACAAAGAAAGTGTGAAAGAGTGAATTAGCAATAAAGCTATTTTGGACAGTAACAGTGACGTGAATTTAAAAAATCACCAAAAATAGTATAAATTGAATCAGAGACTGAAAGAGATATCAAATTAAAGCTTAATGAGTCTATTTTCATATAAAAGAAACATAGCAAGCGAAGGAGTTCTATAGTTTGATATATTTATGTTTTTGTGAGACTGGTTCAGAATGATTACGTGATCCCGTGTTCTAACTTTGGAAAATCACACAAATTTGGAGAAAACTAATTAGAGGCTCAAACTTATATTTTTAAAATCCCTAATGAGTCTATTTTTAAGATAAATCAGCAATAACATTATCCGAGTTCTGTACTGTGAGATAATTACTTTTTAGTTAAGAGAGGTCAGAACTGTCAGAAAGTGAAACAGGGGAAATTTAATGAATAAACTGTACTAATTGGCTAAAGCAAAAGTTATGAAAATTTTATGGTGGAAATATATGTGAGTCTAGTTTCAGGGGAAATTTACGGATCTTAATTTGGAGCTCTGTAGCTCGAATTATAAATAAGTAAGTGACTATAACTTTTGTGGACAGTTTGATGTGAGTATTTATTAGTAAATTGTGAAATCATACTTACAAGAATGCTATATACATTAAGGATGTGGAATGGAGACGAGGAGGAGTAAAATAAATATATGTGGAATACATGGAAACTATGGTATATGAAATATTGATATAATGAAATAAATGATATGTGTTTATAAGAAAACAGAAAGAGAATGATATGTATCATGATATGTATATATATATGACTAGTCTCAATGTAATGCTTGTTGGGTATGGAGTTGAATTGAAATGTTTCAGCGTATCTTAATTGTGGTATTTTATAAAGATATGATCTAGCTTTAAAAATGAATGCTTGATGATTAAGCTGAAGATATTTGGTAAGATGATAATCTTGGTATAAATGTATTAGTGTGTAAGAGATTAAGGTTGACCAAAGCTTGGAAAATAGCCTAGGTATATTCCACACAGGCAGAGACACGGCCATGTGTCTCAGCCGTGTATGGAACACGACTTTGGGACACGGGCGTGTGGAACCTTAAAGCATGAAATTTCCAATATTTTTGTAAGTTCTCGGTTTAGTCCCGAACCCTTTCTAAAGTATGTTTTGGGCTCCGTAGACTCAAATAAGGGACTATGTGCAAGTGAATGAACGTTTTGAAATATGAATGAAATTTTATGGCCCGTATTTTAGTTTAATGATTGTATGTTTGTCCGGTAATGCCTCGTACCTTATCCCGGCCTCGGGTACAGGTAAGGGGTGTTACACATGGATTAATGACTTGAATTTTTTATTATATTTTATGACATTATGATATATTTTAATATATTTTAATATATTATATTTTGATAAAAGATGAAAGGGTTCATCTTTCTTCTTATTTTTGGCCGAAATTAAGAGAAAGAAAATAAAGTTTAAGCTTTGGTATTTTCAGTCTTTGCAAATTCAATTAGGTAAGTGATTTGAGTTCGGTTTTTATTAATTTTTACGTTTTTGATATCGTTGGTATGAATACTATAAAGCCCATGCTTGAAATTTTGAAACTGATTATGTATTCATGAAGTGCCATTGTTGATAGTTTGATGAAATTATGTTTGATGTTAGAAAATAAAATAAATGTGTTAGATTAAAATTTTTGGTAATTTTGAGCATTTAGGTTAAATTTCGAAAATATTAAATTGAAGAATTAGATTATGAAATTAGTGAAATGGGAGGACTTATAGAAGCCTAGTGAACATTTGGCCCTAGCATTGTATATGCAAATTCTTCATATTTTTTGTTTTGTAAAAATTGGATTAAATTGTAAAAGTGCATAATGTTAGGGGTAAATTGGTTAATTGCTCAATTATGTGTATTTGGATTTAAATGAATGAAATTCAATTTGAACGAGCTTAATTTGGAACTTTTTAGATCAAGAACCAAAAAGATCGGACGTGGATCGGGGAAAATAAAAAATCATTGAGTAGTCAAATTCAACTGTTCGTCGATATCCGAGGTAAGTTATTAAGCAAATTTTTGTGTTGTTGTTGATAAAAATTTAAATAAAATTAAGTAGATGAGCCGAATTGAATTATATGAAAGGTTGGTGTTGCCGAATAAAAAGGAAATTGATGAATTTAAATTGATGTGTATTGAGTAATGGAATTTAAGCACTAAGTGTGCGAGTATAAACGATTACGGGTGTGAATCTTGCAATAAGTGTGTGAATGTGATTATTAAGCACTACGTGTGTGAGTTTAAATATCGAGCACTAAGTGTGCAAACTATATATATTTTTTTGAGTAAATATAAGCTCTAGGTGTGCGATTAATTGAGTAGATCGGGAATGGTTGAATGAATTAAAGCTTCAAACTTCTTGAGGTACAACTATGATGTATAGTTCAAGTTTGTACAGGTGAGTATCGATTCTATGTGATGAATATTATAAATTGAAAGTATGTATAAAGATAGATTGGTTTTAATGGCTTTGAGCTCGAATATATTAATGTTATACGATAATGAATGCTAAATGCATTCGGTTTTTGTGTTTGTTGTATATTGTGGTTGAGCAGATGCATATTGGACTTAGTTGAAATTGAGCATATGATTAATAAATTACTTTGAATGTTATTGACTAAATGATCTAGTAGCATGACTTAGTTAGATGATACTAGCTTATTAAATTGAATTTGGAGTGTTTGAAGCTTATAACTTCCTAATCTATGGTAGCTTACTTTGGATGTGTTTTTCTTGTCTCTATTTTTTAGATTTTGGAGATCGTTTCATGCTTAGGGATCATTAGTAAAGTCATCCACACTATCTTCAATATTTTGGTACTTTTAAAAGTTGGTTTGGTACTTATGGCATGTATAAGCTAATAACTCTTTTGGAGATGTTTAAATTTCATATATGTATAATGGTTAAGTCATGCAAAAATGACTTAATTTACATGTTAAAGTTTGGTTATGTTTGGTTGTGATTTGAGTTTGCCTTTATTTGTGATGCCTAAATTATGTGTATTTATTTATAGTAATGATCAATATGGGTTATAATATTAGTTTAGTAAGATTTTAATATGATGGAATAATGAGCATTAATCGAGTCTAAGTATTATATGCTATAGTGGTGTAAGTTTAATTATGATATGTATATGTTGTGGTAAGTGAGTTGTTTTATATGTTCTTGGTTGATAATAAAAAATTTTACTTATAATTTGATCAATTATGGGTTGGATATTGATATTTGGTGGTAATGGCAAGCATGAATATTTTTTAAGCTTAATGATTGGTATTTATATTCGGTTTATTACATATATGATTTTGGTATGCATATTGAGTATATATATGGTTTTATATAGACGTTCTAAATGATTGAAATGGACATGGTCATTTTACTTAAACATTGATGAGAAATGATGCACATTTGGTCTTGTTATAATGTTACTTCATGTGCATAATTTTTGTTAAGTACTTATATATACCTTATTTTTTTGAGTAAATATCAAGCATTGATGGCATTTGGTTTAACCTATTATTTGTTTTTAAATGAATTCGTAAAATGGTCAATTGACTTTGTAAGTAAGTATAAGCAAATGAGTTGTTAAGTTCATATATAAATTTGGCTTGGCAGCATATTATTGTACAGTTAAATTTTACTATGAGTGTTCAAGTGTTGTTGTGATCGTTAGGTAATACCTCATAACCCTTCCGGCAACGGAATTGGGTTAGAGGGTGTTACACAATTGCTGGAGGTTACTTGGCAGAGGAGTGTATGACTTTCTACTCTAGATATTTAGAAGATGTTGAAACAAGACTGAATAGACCAATTAGAAATGCTAGGCTCACTAATCATAACTTAGCTGAAACTTATCTATTTTAAAGTTATGGAGAACCAATCAGTAATGTTGAAATTGCACACTTAGATGAAAGATCTTGAGTACAAGCACATTGATATGTTCTTTTTCACCATGATTCAATTGAACCATTACGCAAGTAAGTTTTAAAATTTGATAAATATTCATCTTTTTAATTTGTTTATTTGATAAATATTCATCTTTTTAATTTGTTTATCTTCTAACCAAGTAATCCACCTTTTAACACAGTGAGTAAAAACAAGTCTTGAGATTTTGTTCACGCTTCTGAAGATTACAACATCGAGAGATTCATAAGTTATTCACAGAATGTAACGCCCCAAGAATTCTAAGTATTTATTTTTGTATGTTTGTGTTGCACAGAAGTGCATGTCTGCTTCAATAGTTAAGTGTCCTGGGAAGAGTCTGAAAAGTCTTGGGTTCAAGCCTTGGCTTGAGCAAAAGTTTTGTTTTTAAAAGAATAAACCCTATCTCTAGTCAGTAGGCTTTTAAATAAATGTAGGTATTTTATGTCAGAATGGGCCTGCTGGTCTAAGGGATATGTGGCGTGTTACTGTTACTGAGGGTCTTGAGTTCGAGTCTTGGCGATGCAGGGGAGTGTTTGATTTTACTTTTGGTGCCGTGGGAGTGTTGTGGTTTGACCGAAACACTAAAGTGTTTGAGTGGATTTTGAATTAAGTGGTTGGGGGAGGAGTGGACGGCATGGAGGGATTTGGGGAGGAAATTATGGGAAGTTGAGGTGAGAGGGAGTGTTGGTGCCGAATTTGAATTCTGTGAACTCAAGAATTCGACTTTGGTTGGTTTGCTCCTCATTTCGATTTCTGTCTAGTCTTTTGGTTCTTTTCTGCTTGGAGGCCGAATATTGTTGGGGTCTATTCGGGTATTTTCTTATAGTTTTTTTGACTCTGTTCTCCCTTTCGACTATCGTTCTTTTCCCTTGTTAGTCGGTTCTCTTTTAGTCTACTTCTCCTCTGGAAAATGATTCTCTTCCTTCTATCTAGTGGCCGAACCTCCTTCTTCTTTCTATTATACTTTTTCATCCCTTTGGTCGATTCTTTTTCTTCTCCCCCTCTCTCAATTCTTTTGGTTTTAACAACCCTTTCTCTTCATCTTTGTTTTGGCTGAATACCCTATCTCTCCTTCTTCTATTCTTTTGATTTGGCAATTGTTCTTTGACCAATCAGGTTGAGTGTGCACAACTATTTTCTTGCTCTCTTTCTACCATATTAGTCTTTAACCTAACACCTTTCTTTGCTGCTATTTTTTTTGCTAGAGGTGTGGTTGTGCTAGCTTTTGCCTCTATCGTATCGTGTGCTTTTGGTTTTTGTTTGAGGTGTGGGCCGATTGCTTCTTTCTCCTATTCTGAGTTTTGTGCTTTTGGTAAGTTGTTATGCGGTTGGTTCAAACTATTGGTGTGATCAATAATGGTTTAGGTTAGTAAGTTTCGGTTGTATTGCAGGTTATCTCTAAGGGGTTTGTAATCAGTCTCTTGCGTCGGTTTAAGTGTGCAGGTCTCAATCGATTGGTCAAGGCAAGTGATAGGTAATCTCTTGGATAAGTGTTTTGGCTAGGGTTCTTTTCAATTCGATTGGTAGGCGATTAACCGAAACTTGTGATTGAATATAAGTTGGAGTGCTCGTGGGCTATTTGCACACTTTCGCAAACAAAGTGTGTAAACACAATCTCAACTATGGAAATCGACAAAAGCCGGAATAAGTGAACGGTGACGCTACACGGGCATGCGCTCACTCGTGTGGTGGTCCATGTGACTAAACATGGGCATTCAATCGTTGAGGCCGACCATGAGCGATTTCATGGGCCGAGTGTAATAGCCCAAAATTGGGTCTAGTTGGAACAGAGGTTTTGGGACCACAAAATCCGAGATAAAAATAATTATTTTATGATTATTTTGAGGTCTATGATATGATTGCATAATTGTGCGAAAATTTCGTGAAGAAATTCTATGCATAAAGTGCTCAATTTGAAGTTAGGGACTAAATTGAATAAGTTGAAAAACTTGCATTCGAGAAGTTTCTAGTATGAAATTGCTTTGAAATATTAATTAGGAGGTCTTAAATAGCAATTTGACCAATTTCTAAGTGGTGGACAAAAATTGGACATGGATGGAATTTTTGAAAGTTTAATAAGGAAGGGCATTTTGGTCATTTGGTAATTAAAAGAAATAAAAAGGAAAAATAAAGCCAAAATTGACTCATCTTTTTTAGGAGGCTGAAGTTAGCATGGGGGAAGCCATGGCTAGGGTTTTCAAGCTTTCCAAGCTCAATAATCCCGGAAAACGAGATTTGAACCTAGAATGAGAGAAAAATCGAAAATTGGAAAAGTTGGTAAAATGGCCGTTTTAGTATCGAGGTAAGTTCATATGTATGATAAGCATTAATTTATGCATGTTTCAATGTAAAATTGATATATTTATTATGATTTCCGAGATGTTGAAAGTATGTAAGTTGGTATGATAATAATACAACAATAATGTTGTAATTTATATTTGAAAGTTAAATTTAGTGAATTAATTGAATTATGTTAAATTAAATGATTATGGTGCCAAGTTTATGAATTGATTTAAAAATATGTCTATGGTACATGAAGTGCATTTAATTATCATACATAAATGTGATTTTTATGATTATGGATATTATGGGAAATTGTAAGTTCATATGATTTTTAATAAGGCAAAGTGTAATTTAATGTTATTGCCTCGATATTAAATGAGATGTAAGTTTATATGTAAGTAATGCATCAATATTACTTGTATTATGATATTTTATAATAATATTGGAAATATGTTTGTGGATAATTACTTGATTGGTGAAATTGTTGGAAAATAGAGAGAAATCCCGGTTGAACCTTCGGAAAGATTGGATGATACAGATAGTATGTAGCTAGGTCACATGTATGGTGCTGAGTGCACATCGTGTGTACAAGAGAGCTACAAGACATTATGATGTAGCTTGGTCGCATGGGTGATACTATGTGTACACCATGTAGACAAGAGAGCTACGGGATATATGTAGCTAGGTCGCATGCGTGGTTCCAGGTGAAGGACACCATGTAGACAAGAGAGCTACGAGATAAATTGGCTAGGTTACATGGGAGGTACTGAGTGTTCACCATGTGTACAAGAAAGCCGAACTATATGATGGGTGGAGCTATGTGCTGAAACCACCAAGTATCGAGGATTGATCCGAAGTGTCCAACGGAAGACTCTCTATGTATTGCTTTGTGAGTTTTCTGATGAATAAGTGCAGGAACTTGGTTATGTAAATGATGTGTTCATTAAGTGACCAGGATGTGGTAAGGTTATAAACAAGGAAGTTATACATGAGGATGATTTTTGGTGACCTTGTGATCATGGGCCTATACTTGTGATGTATGAAATGTGGTGAAAATGATTTGTGATATGTATGTTAAAATGAGGTTAATACAAAAAAAGTGTGAAAGAGTGAATTAGCAATAAAACTGTTTTGGACAGTAGCAGTGATGTGATTTTAAAAAATCACCAAAAATAGTATAAAGTAAATCAGAGACTGAAAGAGATATCAAATTAAATGTTAATGAGTCTATTTTCATATAAAAGAAACATAGCAAACAAAGGAGTTCTATATTTTGAGATATTTATGTTTTTTTGAGACTGGTTCAGAATGATTACGTGATCCCGTGTTCTGACTTTGGAAAATCACACAAATTTGGAGAAAACTAATTAGAGGCTGAAACTTATATTTTTAAAATTCCTAAATAGTCTATTTTCAAGATAAATCTACAATAACATTATCCGAGTTCTGTACTATGAGATAATTATTTTTTAGTGAAGAGAGGTTAGAACTGTCAGAAAGTGAAACAGGGGAAATTTTCATGAATAAACTGTACTAATTGGCTGATCCAAAAATTATGAAAATTTTATGGTGGAAATATATGTGAGTCTAGTTTCAGCAGAAATTTATGGATCTTAATTTGGAGCTCTGTAACTTGGATTATAAGTAAGTAAGTAAGTGACTATGACTCGTGTGGACAGTTTGATATGAGCATTTATTAGTAAATTGTGAAATCGTACTTACAAGAATGCTATATACATTAAGGATGTGGAATGGAGAGGAGGAGGAGGAAAATAAATATATATGGAATACATGGAAACTATGGTATATAAAATATTGATATAATGAAATAAATGATATGTGTTTATAAGAAAACAGAAAGAGAATGTGACAGCCCTAAAGTGACCCTAGTCGGAAAGCGATTTCGGGACCGCTAAACCGAGTCACCAAATTGTTTGAATATAATGATTATTGTCTAAAATATGTGAATATGAATGTGTGAAAGTTTTAAGCTTCGATTTAGTCAATTGCATGTGAATTTAGCTAATAGGACTAATGTGTGACACTTTTGAAATGTGATAGGTCGATCTATAAGGATCTATTAGTGCATGAAATCAAAAGGGTGGACTTGCATGTCAATTTCCCCCTTAAGAAGTAGTGGCCGTCCATGACATTAAGGATAGACAAAATGTTATGGGCAAAACATGTCTTAAACATGTTATGTTAGTGATTTATGTTAGGAAAAATAAAATAAGGAGTATGGGCAATAAAATAATAATGGGAAGGTAAATGATGACAAAAAAAATGTGTGTGGTTGCCCCCCCCATTGCCGTGAATTGAAAAAAAAAAGAAGTTCTCATGTTGTTCTTGGTCGAATGGGAGAAAGAGAAGAAGGGGGAAGAGCTTTGAGAAAATCGGCTATGGTGGGTTGCTAGACTAAGGTATGTTTGATGTTGTCCATGAGATTCATGCATGTTTTTAGTTGTTAGTTTGAGTTCTACCTAGCCCATGGTTTAAATCTTTGCTATGAGATGGAGATGATATTCGGCCATGGGTGTTGTCTTCTTGGTTGATGTTTGATGTTGTGGTGATGAGGCATGAAGATGAGTCAAGTTTCGGCTAAGGTGGATTTGTGTTGATGTCATTTGCATGCTAAGTGTGAAGCTTGGTAATGATACATGTGATGGTGATTGATGACTCTTGGATTTTCTTTTTGGCATTTTTGAGTTAGACATTAAGTTCTTTGTGTAACCCATGACCAAAATTGAATGGTATGGTGTCTTGATGCATTCGGCCATGGTAGAAAGTAGATGTGAAATGGCAGTAAGGTGAAGTGCAAAATGTTAGTAGTTGATTACTAGTGTATATATGCGTATTAGCCGAGTTTTGAACTTGAAACAAAATGATATGTAGTCTATACAAGTAACCATACTTGTAGGAAGTATTAAGCATATAATCGGCCTCAACATAGACATGCATATTCGGCCACATGAAGAAGATTGGTGTTGCATGTATTCAGTTAGAGGCAAGCATATTGATGCTTTTATCTTGGCTTAGACAATCGGCTAAAAGAGAGTGTGGGCTAATATGTTGAGTTGATTCATGATTTCATATGTATGTGACTTTAATGTCTAATGTATATATATATGGGCTAAGTACCTTGAGTTCCTCTTTTGATGCTCAAATGATTAAATCAATTTATTTGTTAAATTAAGCTCAAGAGCAAAGGGGAACTAAATCCGATAAAGGGAAGGAAAAAGTGGTCGAATAGCCATCGAAATCGTTCGACAACATCCGAGGTAAGTTTTCAAGTAATGAAACTTAGATTATGATTTGATTAGATTGTGTTATAAGCAAATCAAAATCATGCCCTTTGTACGTAGCTTTTGAGCTGAAAATGATAATGCTTGATAAGTGACTTGTGTTTGAATTCTAGTTACGAAAGTGAAATATTGATGTGTCATGATTTATTGATATGTGCATGGATATTCGGATTGATAACCGGGCTAAGCCCGAAGGCATTTGTGCGAGTTACTATATCCGGGCTAAGTCCCGAAGGCATTTGTGCGAGTTACTATAACCGGGCCAAGTCCCAAAGGCAATTGTGCTAGTTACTATAACCGGGCTAAGTCCCGAAGGCAATTGTGCGAGTTACTATAACCGGGCTAAGTCCTGAAGGCATTTGAGCCAGAAGCTATATCCGGCTAAACCCCGAAGGTACTTGGTTTGGGAATGAGCGATCTTGCTGTAATAATTTCAATTAATACGCTCGTAAAATCCCAACGATAAGGTACGTTTCGTATATGCATTGGAGTAGTGATTTCGTTTAAATATTATCCGCTCAGTCGATTAGTGAGCTTTCGGGCCTTTGGGTAAGTTGATCCCTTATGTATGAATATAAGGGATGGAAATGTGAAGTAGGACTGATTTTTGAGAATATGTGTATATGAAGTTATCCGTTTAGTTATATGAATGCTATACTTCAGTTGTGCCTAATTTTATTGCTCAAAACTTACTAAGCATTAAATGCTTACTCCGTTCTTTGAATCTCTGTTTTATAGATTTTGGTCCGTCAGCTATCGGACTCAGGATTGTCGAAGTCGAAGTCGTCCACACTATCAAAGCTCTTTTGGTACACTTTTGGTTGAACTCTGAAATGGCATGTATAGGACTACCCGTTTTGTTGTTGGTCATGGACCCTTTGGTTTTGTATAAATTTGGATAGCCATGCGAAAATGGCTTATATACACTTTGAGCTTAGTATTATAATCGTCTTGTATGATGCTCGTTAAGAGGTATGGAAATGTTTGGGAATGATTAGCCATTGGAATGGTTAATCATGATCATATTTTGTGTTATATATGCTAAAGGGCTAGTTGAATCATGGAAACTATGTAATAGGTAAAGTCTACCTTAAAAATAGATGCTGATAGTAGTAGTGACATGAATTTGAAAAATCACTAAAAATCGTAGGAATGGAATTAAATAGTGAATAAATTATGTAATTGAACCTTGATGAATCTATTTTCATAGAAAGTAACGAAACGATCATATGAATAGTATATTATGAGATATTTAAGTTTTCGCAAAACAGGGCCAGAACGGTTTCTGGATTCCCTGTTCCGACTTTGGAAATTCATTATAAATTAACCAGAGATAATTAGAAGCCATGCCATATATGTATAGATTCCTTTTCGAGACTAGTTTCTATAGAAACAAACTTCATCAGTATTGAAGCCCTGTACAGGTAGATATCCAAGTCGAAATGCGCAAAGGTCAGTGTAGTTGAACCCTGAAACAGGGGAGACTTTAACTAATAAACTGTACTAATTGGTTTGACCAAAAATTCTAGAAAAAACTTTTTAGATGAACATATGAGTCTAGTTTCAGGAAAAATTTACGGAACTGGTTTTCGAGTTTTGGAACTCGATATATGATTTTTAAGGTGACAGTGATGCAGTTAGCCAGCTCGTCTGGAAATTTAAAATGGACTGTGCAAATAAGTGATTTAAGTCTCGAAACCCTTCGTGTCTGACTCCGGCAACGGTCTCGAGTATGGGGTGTTACAATTAAATTGGTATCAGAGCTACGGTTTAGTCGATTCTAGGACTACCATAATACGTTTGGGTCTAGCTATACATGCCATTTTGTGATTATTTGATAGTGTGGTGATTTCTGACATTTGCAAATGTGTTTATTTATAGTAATGGATCCCGATCCCGACCGAGCGGTAGCTGATGATCTTGAGAGTGTAGCGCCTGCTCCTGCACAAGGGACAGCGCCGGCGGACTCTCAAGCTATTACTAGCAATCCGAATGATGAGGCTAGGCAAGCTTTTTATAGCGTGATGAATGATTGGTTTAACCAATACATTCAAACTAATACGGCCGTTCCACAACCTCCATTCCCGACTAATACCACCCCAGTTGACAGAATCTGAAAACACGGGGCTACTGAATTTAAAGCTACGGATAGCGATGATGCCGAGCAAGCTGAATTTTGGTTGGACAACACTAGTCGGGTACTCGATGAGCTATCTTGCACACCCGATGAGTGCCTAAAGTGTACTATCTCCTTGCTACGTGATTCTGCCTACTATTGGTGGAATACGTTGACTTCTGTTGTGCCCAAAGATCAAGTAACTTGGGAGTTTTTCCAAATCGAGTTTCGAAAAAAGTATATCAGTCAGAGATTCATGGATCAAAAACGGAAGGAATTTCTTGAACTTAAATAAGGTTCCATGTCGGTTACCGACTATGAACGAAAGTTTGTAAGGCTTAGCCGGTACGCTCGAGAATGCATTTCCTCAGAAGCCGTAATGTGTAAACATTTCGAGGATGGACTGAATGATGATATAAAGCTGTATGTTGGCATTTTGGAAATCTGAGAATTTGTGGTACTTGTCGAGCGAGCTTGCAAAGCCGAGGAGCTCAGTATGGAGAAAAGAAAAGCTGATATGGGAGCAAAGGAGTTTCGTAAGAGGTCTTCAGGGAGGCCCTTTCAACAGTCATCGAAGAAATTTAGAGATGATTTGGGCCGATCTAGAGACACTTCGGGTTTTTCTAGACGAGACCGTGATCGACCCCCTGTGAGTGCACGAGTCACTTCGGTCGCCAGTGTTGGAAATGATCGTCGAGACAGAACGGAGTGTCAGTATTGTGGTAAATGGCATTCGGGGAGTTGTAGATTCCATGACCGCTCCTGTTACAAGTGCGGGTCAGCCGACCACTTTATTAAAGATTGCCCGAGATTGTCTGAACAGAACGTAAATCAGAGTGGGAAACCTGGTGCTACTACTGCTCGGGGTAGACCATCTAGAAATATGGGCAATGCTAGTGGTGGTCAGAGAGGATCTAGAGATGCTACGACCAGATCTGAGGCTCGTGCTCCTGCTAGGGCTTATGCTATACGCGCACGCGAGGATGCTTCCTCGCCAGATGTTATTACCGGTACTTTTACTCTCTTTGATACTAATGTGATTGCTTTGATTGACCCTGGTTCTACTCATTCTTATATATGTGAAACCTTAGCATCCAGTAAGACTTTACCTATTGAGTCTACTGAGTTCGTAATTCGGGTGTCAAATCCCTTGGGTCATTACGTGCTTGTCGACAAAGTGTGTAAGAAATGTCCCCTAGTAATTCGAGGTTCCTGTTTTCCAGCGGACTTGATGCTTTTGCCGTTTGATGAATTTGATGTTATCCTCGGTTTAGATTGGTTGACCGTGCATGATGCGGTTGTGAATTGCAAAAGCAAGACTATTGATTTGAGGTGCGCAAATAACGAGATAATCCGAGTTGAGTCTACGGACTTAAAGGGGTTGCCAGCTGTAATATCATCAATGTTGGCCCAGAAATATGTAAGAAAGGGGTGCAAAGCATACCTTGCGTATGTACTTGATGACAAAGAGTTAGAAAAGAAACCCGAATCTGTGCCGGTGGTTTGTGAATACCCGGATGTTTTTCCCGAGAAATTACTGGGTTTACCACCTATTCGGGAGGTAGAGTTTGGTATTGAGCTTGTACCTGGGACTATGCCGATTTCGATAGCTCCGTATCGTATGGCACCAACCGAGTTAAAAGAGTTGAAAGCTCAGGTGCAAGAGTTGACGGATAGAGGTTTCGCTCGACCAAGTTTCTCACCTTGGGGTGCACCAGTATTGTTTGTGAAAAAGAAGGACGGAACCATGAGGTTGTGCATCGGCTATCGTCAGCTGAATAATGTGACAATAAAGAATAAATATCCGATGCCACGTATTGACGATTTGTTTGATCAACTAAAGGGAGCCTCAGTGTTTTCAAAGATAGATTTGAGATCGAGTTATTACCAGTTGCGAATTCGAGATTCGGATATACCCAAAACTGCTTTCAGAACGAGATACGGTCACTATGAGTTCTTAGTGATGTCGTTTGGGCTCACTAATGCCCCAGCGGTATTTATGGATTTGATGAATCGGATCTTCAGACCGTATTTGGATTGGTTTGTAGTCGTGTTTATCGATGATATTTTGGTTTATTCGAGAAATGAAACCGATCATTCTGAACACCTGGGATTAGTGTTGCAAATTTTACGGGATAAGCAGTTATATGCTAAGTTCAGTAAGTGTGAGTTCTGGTTAAGAGAGGTTAGCTTCTTGGGTCATGTGGTATCCGCATCGGGTATTCGAGTTGACCCGAGCAAAATTTCAGCCATACTTAACTGGAAGCCTCCGAGAAATATTACTGAGGTTCGGAGCTTTTTGAGACTTGTCGGTTATTACCAACGGTTTGTGAAAGGTTTCTCGATGATAGCCACACCAATGACGAAACTACTTCAGAAGGATGTTAAGTTTGAATGGACAGAAAAGTGTCAAAAAAGTTTCGAAGAATTGAAAACTCACTTGACGGAAGCTCCAATTCTAGTGCAGCCCGAATCAGGCAAAGAGTTTGTCATCTATAGTGATGCCTCCCTACTTGGGTTGGGTTGCATATTGATGCAAGAAGGTCGAGTTGTGGCCTATGCGTCGAGACAATTAAAGCCACATGAGAAAAATTATCCGACCCATGATCTTGAACTAGCTGCCATTGTGTTCGCCTTGAAAATATGGCGACATTACTTATTTGGTGAGAAGTGCCATGTATATTCGGATCACAAAAGTCTCAAATATTTGATGACTCAAAGAGACTTAAATCTGCGACAAAGACGTTGGCTCGAGTTGTTGAAAGATTATGAGCTTGTCATTGACTATCACCCGGGAAAGGCTAATGTGGTTGCGGATGCCTTAAGTCGTAAATCACTGTTTGCTTTACGAGCGATGAATGTACACTTGTCCGTTCTATCTGACAATGTGTTAGTGGCAGAATTAAAGGCCAAACCATTGTTGATCCATCAAATTCGTGAAGCTCAGAAAGTCGATGATGAATTGGTTGCAAAATGGGCTGAATGTGTTCCGAATACGAAATCAGAGTTTCAAATTGATGATGACGATTGTTTGAGGTTCAGAAGTCGTTTGTGTGTTCCAAGAAATTCAGAACTCATTTCGATGATTCTGAACGAAGCTCATTGTAGTCGAATGTCAATTCACCCGGGAAGTACGAAAATGTACAACGATCTGAGACGTCAGTTTTGGTGGCATGGTATGAAACGAGACATTTTCGATTTTGTTTCGAAGTGTTTAATATGTCAGCAAGTGAAGGTGGAACATCAAGTGCCTACGGGTTTACTCCAGCCGATCATTATACCTGAATGGAAATAGGATCGAGTCACGATGGATTTTGTGTCTGGGTTGCCATTGTCGACTAGTAAGAAAGACACGATTTGGGTTGTTGTTGATAGACTGACTAAGTCAGCTCATTTTATTCCCGTACGTACGGATTATTCACTGAATAAACTAGCTGAATTGTATGTTTCCTAGATCGTGAGATTACACGGGGTACCCATTTCTATTGTGTCGGATAGAGATCCGAGATTCACCTCGCGATTTTGGAAGAAATTTCAAGAAGCTTTGGGTACCAATTACAGTTTAGCACCGCTTTTCACCCCCAAACCGATGGTCAATCCGAGCGGATAATTTAGATTCTTGAGGATATGTTGAGATGTTGCATCCTCGAGTTTAGTGGTTCATGGGAGCGGTATTTACCTTTGATTGAATTCGCTTACAATAATAGTTTTCAGTCAAGTATTAATATGGCACCTTACGAGGCTTTGTACGGTCGTAAATGCCGCACACCAATGTTTTGGACCGAGCTCGGTGAAAGTAAAATTTTCGGAGTTGATTTGATTAAAGATGCTGAACAGAAAGTAAAAGTAATCCGTGAAAGTCTGAAGGCAGCCACAGATCGTCAGAAGTCGTACGCAGATTTGAAACGAAAAGACATTGAGTATCAGGTGGGAGACAAAGTGTTTCTTAAAGTTTCACCTTGGAAAAAGATACTCAGATTTGGCTGTAAGGCAAGTTGAGTCCGAGATTCATTGGACCGTACGAAATCTCCAAACGAGTTGGTCCAGTTGCGTATAGATTGATTTTGCCCCCTGAACTTGAAAAGATTCACGACGTCTTTCATGTTTCGATGCTTCGACGTTTCGACGTTATAGATCTGATCCGTCACACGTAATTAATCCATCAGAGGTTGAAATTCAAACCGATATGAGTTATGAAGAAGAACCGATTCGTATCCTAGCTCGTGAAGTGAAAGAGTTGCGAAACAAAAGGGTTCCGTTAGTAAAGGTGTTGTGGCTCAAACACGAGATCGAAGAAGCTACTTGGGAAACCGAGAATGCCATGAAAGAACGATACCCAAACCTATTTACCAGTAAGATTTTCGGGGACGAAAATTTCTTAAGTTGGGGAGAGTTGTGACAGCCCTAAAGTGACCCTAGTTGGAAAGCGGTTTCGGGACTGCTAAACCGAGTCACCAAATTATTTGAATATAATGATTATTGTCTAAAATATGTGAATATGAATGTGTGAAAGTTTTAAGCTTTGATTTAGTCAATTGCATGTGAATTTAGCTAATAGGACTTATGTGTGACACTTTTGAAATGTGATAGGTCGATCTATAAGGATCTATTAGTGCATGAAATCAAAAGGGTGGACTTGCATGTCAATTTCCCCCTTAAGAAGTAGTGGCCGGCCATGACATTAAGGATAGACAAAATGTTATGGGCAAAACATGTCATAAACATGTTATGTTAGTGATTTATGTTAGAAAAAATAAAATAAGGAGTATGGGCAATAAAATAATAATGGGAAGGAAAATGATGACAAAAAAAATGTGTGTGGTTGCCCCCCATTGCCGTGAATTGAAAAAAAAAAGTTCTCATGTTGTTCTTGGCCGAATGGGAGAAAGAGAAGAAGGGGGAAGAGCTTTGAGAAAATCAGCTATGGTGGGTTGCTAGACTAAGGTATTTTTGATGTTGTCCATGAGATTCATGCATGTTTTTAGTTGTTAGTTTGAGTTCTACCTAGCCCATGGTTTAAATCTTTGCTATGAGATGGAGATGATATTCGGCCATGGGTGTTGTCTTCTTGGTTGATGTTTGATGTTGTGGTGATGAGGCATGAAGATGAGTCAAGTTTCGGCTAAGGTGGATTTGTGTTGATGTCATTTGCATGCTAAGTGTGAAGCTTTGTAATGATACATGTGATGGTGATTGATGACTCTTGGATTTTCTTTTTGGTATTTTTGAGTTAGACATTAAGTTCTTTGTGTAACCCATGACCAAAATTGAATGGTATGGTGTCTTGATGCATTCAGCCATGGTAGAAAGTAGATGTGAAATGGCAGTAAGGTGAAGTGCAAAATGTTAGTAGTTGATTACTAGTGTATATATGCGTATTAGCTGAGTTTTGAACTTGAAACAAAATGATATGTAGTCTATACAAGTAACCATACTTGTAGGAAGTATTAAGCATATAATCGGCCTCAACATAGACCTGCATATTCGGCCACATGAAGGAGATTGGTGTTGCATGTATTCGGTTAGAGGCAAGCATATTGATGCTTTTATCTTGGCTTAGACAATCTGCTAAAAGAGAGTGTGGGCTAATATGTTGAGTTGATTCATGATTTCATATGTATGTGACTTTAATGTCTAATATATATATATATATGGGCTAAGTACCTTGAGTTCCTCTTTTGATGCTCAAATGATTAAATCAATTTATTTGTTAAATTAAGCTCAAGAGCAAAGGGGAACTAAATCCGATAAAGGGAAGGAAAAAGTGGTCGAATAGCCATCGAAATCGTTCGACAACATCCGGGGTAAGTTTTTGAGTAATGAAACTTAGATTATGATTCGATTAGATTGTGTTATAAGCAAATCAAAATCATGCCCTTTGTACGTAGCTTTTGAGCTGAAAACGATAATGCTTGATAAGTGACTTGTGTTTGAATTCTAGTTACGAAAGTAAAATATTGATGTGTCATGATTTATTGATATGTGCATGGATATTCGGATTGATAACCGGGCTAAGCCCGAAGGCATTTGTGAGAGTTACTATATCCGGGCCAAGTCCCGAAAGCATTTGTGCGAGTACTATAACCGGGCCAAGTCCCGAAGGCAATTGTGCGAGTTACTATAACCGGGCTAAGTCCCGAAGGCAATTGTGCTAGTTACTATAACCGGGCTAAGTCCCGAAGGCAATTGTGCGAGTTACTATAACCGGGCTAAGTCCCGAAGGCATTTGAGCGAGAAGCTATATCCGGCTAAACCCCGAAGGTACTTGGTTTGGGAATGAGAGATCTTGCTGTAATAATTTCAATTAATACGCTCGTAAAAATCCCAACGATAAGGTAAGTTTCGTATATGCTTTGGAGTAGTGATTTCGTTTAAATATTATCCGCTCAGTCGATTAGTGAGCTTTCGGGCCTTTGGGTAAGTTGATCCCTTATGTATGAATATAAGGGATGGAAATGTGAAGTAGGACTGATTTTTGAGAATATGTGTATATGAAGTTATCCGTTTAGTTATATGAATGCTATACTTCAGTTGTGCCTAATTTTATTGCTCAAAACTTACTAAGCATTAAATGCTTACTCCGTTCTTTGAATCTCTGTTTTATAGATTTTGGTTCGTCAGCTATCGGACTCGGGATTGTTGAAGTCGAAGTCGTCCACACTATCAAAGCTCTTTTGGTACACTTTTGGTTGAACTCTGAAATGGCATGTATAGGACTACCCGTTTTGTTGTTGGTCATGGACCCTTTGGTTTTGTATAAATTTGGATAGCCATGCGAAAATGGCTTATATACACTTTGAGCTTAGTATTATAATTGTCTTGTATGATGTTCGTTAAGAGGTATGGAAATGTTTGGGAACGATTAGCCATTGGAATGGTTAATCACGATCATATTTTGTGCTATATATGCTAAAGGGCTAGTTGAATCATGGAAACTATGTAATAGATAAAGTCTACCTTAAAAATAGATGCTGATAGTAGCAGTGACGTGAATGTGAAAAATCACTAAAAATAGTAGCAATGGAATTAAATAGTGAATAAATTATGTAATCGAACCTTGATGAATCTATTTTCATAGGAAAGTAACGAAACGATCATATGAATAGTATATTATGAGATATTTAAGTTTTCGCGAAACAGGGCCAGAACGGTTTCTGGATTCCCTGTTCCAAATTTGGAAATTCATTATAAATTAACCAGAGATAATTAGAAGCCATGCCATATATGTATAGATTCCTTTTCGAGACTAGTTTCTATAGAAACAAATGGCATCAGTATTGAAGCCCTGTACAGGGAGATATCCAACTCGTAATGCACAAAGACAGTGTAGTTGAACCCTGAAACAGGGGAGACTTTAAATAATAAACTGTACTAATTGGTTTGACCAAAAATTCTAGAAAAACATTTGTAGATGGAAATATGAGTCTAGTTTCAGGAAAAATTTTCGGAACTGGTTTTCGAGTTTTGGAATTCGAGATATGATTTTTAAGGTGACAGTGACGCAGTTAGCCAGCTCGTCTGGAAATTTAAAATGGACTGTGCAAATAAGTGATTTAAGTCTGCAAACCCCTTGTGTCCGACTCCGGCAACGGTCTCGGGTACTGTAACACCCCGAACCCGAGACCGACACCGGAGTCGAACACGAGGTGTTAACAGACTTTAAAAATAATTTCCCAGACACTGCCAATCTGCATACTAGTCTTTTAAAAAATCATATCTTGAGTTCAGAAACTCGGAATCCAGTTCCGTAAATTTTCCCTGAAACTAGACTCATATGCCCATCTACATCTTTTTTTCTAGAATTTTTGGTTGGGCCAATTAGTACAGTTTATTAGTCAAAGTCTCTCATATTACAGGGATCGACTACACTGACCTTTGCGCATTACGACTTCGATATCTCCCTGTACAGGGCTTCAATACTGATGCCGTTTGTTTCTATAGAAACTAGACTCAGAGAGAAATCTATAAATATATGGCTTGACTCCTAATTGTCTCTGGTTAATTTATAATGAATTTCCAAAGTCGGAACAGGAAATCCAGAAACCGTTCTGGACCTGTCTCACAAGAACCTGAATATCTCTTAACATACTGTCCGTATGATTGTTTCGTTACTTTCCTATGAAAATAGATTCATCAAGGTTCGTTTACATAATTTATTCACTATTTAATTCCATTGCTACTATTTTTAGTGATTTTCCAAATCTACATCACTGCTGCTGTCAGCATCTGCCTTTAAGGTAGACTTTACCTATTTCATAGTTTCCATGATTCAACTAGCCCTTTTAGCATAAATAGCACAATTTATGATAGTGATTAACCATTCCCATGGCCAATCCTTGTTAAGTATATCCACACCTCTCAATAACCATATCCATACCAAATGATTATAACATTATACTCAAACACATATAAGCCATTTTCGCATGGCTATCCAAAATTATACAAGTCCAAAGGGTCCATGAACCACAACAAACAAACGGGTAATCCTATACATACCATTCCGAAGTTCAACCAAAATTGTACCAAAAGGGGCTTTGATAGTGTGGGCGACTTCGACTTCAAGATCCCGAGTCCGATAGCTGGAGAACCAAAATCTATAAAATAGAGGATCAAAGAAACGGAGTAAGCAATTTATGCTTAGTAAGTTTTGAGCAAGGAATTCCAGCACAACAAAAGTATAGCATTCATATAGCTAAACGGATAATTTCATATGCACATATTTTTGATATCATACTTGCTTCACATTACCAACCCTTATGTACATACACAAAAGATCAACTTAGCCAAAGGCCGGTAGCTCGTTTATCAACTGAGCGAATACTTATTTGTAAGGGCTCAACTAAATTCAAGCACATACGAAACATACCTCAATGTTGGGATGTTTCTAGAGTATAAACTGAAATTTTTATAGCAAGCTCATTCATTACCAAATCACGTACCTTCAGAATTTTACCGGATATAGCTACTCGTTCAAATGCCTTCGGGACATAGCCCGGTTGTAGTAACTCGCACAAATGCCTTCGGGATTTAACCCGGATTTAGTAACTCGCACAAATGCCTTCGGGCTTAGCCCGGAATTAGTATCTCGCACAAATGCCTTCGGATCTTAGTCCGGATATGGTCACTTAGCACAAAGCCTTCGGGACTTAGCCCGGATATCATTCAAATAACCATGCACATTTAACAATAATTCATGGCACATTCGTATTTCATTTTCATTAGCAAAACTCAAACACAAGACACTTATCATTCTTGCAATTTCGGCTCAATAGCCACACACAAAGAGCATGATTTTGATTTGCTTAAAACATGATCTAATCAAATCTTAATTTAAGCTCTCTTACTCAAGAACTTACCTCGGATGTTGTCGAACGATTCCGATGGCTATTCGACCACTTTTTCCTTCCCTTTATCAGATTTAGTTCCCCTTTGCTCTTGAGCTTAATTAAACAAATAAATTGATTTAATCATTTGAGCTTCGAAAAGAGGAACACAAGGCACTTAGCCCATATTTATACATTAGACATTAAAGTCACATATGTACGAAATCACGAATCGAACTCAACATTTTAGCTAATTTTCCCCCTTGGCCGAATTTTCTAAGCCAAGACAAAAGCATCAATATGCTTGCCTCCAACCGAATACATGCAACACCAAATCTTCTTCCTATGGCCGAATATGCATGTCTATGTTGGGGCCGATTATATGCTTAATACTTCCTACAAGTATGGTTACTTGTATTGATTATAAATATCATCTTGTTTCAAGTTCAAAACTTGGCTAATACACACATATATACACTAGTAAAGCATCCTCTCCCTTTCCATCAATTTAACATATGCATTACTCATTAACATACAAAAATTATATTCGGCCTTAGCACACAACTTGCTAGCCGATTCTTCCCCATCTAGCAACCAATGCACATATGTGCTCACTCAAAAATGCTAAAAAGAAGAATCAAGAATCATCAATCCACCATCACATGCATCATTAACAAGCTTCATATTTAGCATGCAATGGCATTAACACAAAATCCACCTAGGCCGAATATCATCCCCATGACATAGCAAAGATTTGAACCATGGGCTAATTAGAACTCAAGCTAGCAACTAAAAACATGCATGAGTCTCATGGCACAACCTCAAACATACCTTAATCTAGATACAAGTATGGCCAAACCTCCTCCTAATCCTCTTCCAAATCAAACATGAAGCAAGAACTCCTTCCTCCTTCCTTAGAATTTTCGGCCAAATGAAGATGAAAAGGATGAACAAAAATTTCTCCTTTCTTTTCTTTAACTCACGGCAATGGGGGGGGAAGACAACCACACATTTTTTTTTTGTTTCCATCATATTCCCTTTCATTATTTTATGCCCATGCTCTTTATTTTATTTTTCCTAACATACCTCACTAACATAACATGTTTGTGACATGTTTCCACTCATGATGCACCAACACAACATGTCTATGACATGTCTTGCCCATCACACTTGGTCTACCATGCTTGTCATGGCCGGCCACTACTAATAGGGGGGAAAATTGACATGCAAGTCCCCCTTTTTCCACATGCACTAATAGGTCCTTATGTTTTGATCTATCACATTTCAAAATGTCGCACATAGGTCCTATTGACTAAATTCACATGCAATCGACTAAATCGAAGCTTGAAATTTTCACACATTCATAATTACATATTCTAGACAATAAATATCACATTCAAACATTTCGGTGACTCGGTTTAGCGGTCCCGAAACCACTTTCCGACTAGGGTCAATTTTGGGCTGTCACAACTCTCCCCCACTTAAGAAATTTTCGTCCTCGAAAATCTTACCGGTAAATAAGTTTGGGTATCGTTCTTTCATCGAGCTCTCGGTTTCCCAAGTAGCTTCCTCGATCCCGTGTTTGAGCCATAACACCTTTACTAGCGGAACCCTTTTGTTTCGCAACTCCTTCACTTCACGAGCTAGGATACGCATCGGTTCTTCTTCATAACTCATATCGGCTTGAATTTCAACCTCTGATGGATTAATCACATGTGACGGATCAGATCTATAGCGTCGAAGCATCGAAACATGAAAGACATCGTGAATCTTTTCAAGTTCAGGGGGCAAAATCAATCTATACGCAACCGGACCAACTCGTTCAGAGATTTCGTACGGCCCAATGAATCTCGGGCTCAACTTGCCCTTACGGCCAAATCTGAGTACCTTTTTCCAAGGTGAAACTTTAAGAAACACTTTATCTCCCACCTAATATTCAATGTCTTTTCGTTTCAAATCCGCATACGATTTTTGACGATCTGAGGCTGCTTTCAGACTTTCACGGATTACCTTTACTTTCTGTTCGGCATCCTTAATCAAATCAACTCCGAAAATTTTACTTTCACCGAGCTCGGTCCAAAACAATGGTGTACGGCATTTACGACCGTACAAAGCCTCGTAAGGTGCCATCTTAATACTTGATTGAAAACTATTGTTGTAAGCGAATTCAATCAAAGGTAAATACCGTTCCCATGAACTACTGAACTCGAGGATGCAACATCTCAACATATCCTCAAGTATCTGAATTATCCGCTCGGATTGACCATCGGTTTGGGGGTGAAAAGCAGTGCTAAAATGCAGCTTGGTACCCAAAGCTTCTTGCAATTTCTTCCAAAAGCGTGAGGTGAATCTCAGATCTCTATCCGACACGATAGAAATAGGTACCCTGTGTAATCTCACAATCTGAGAAACGTACAATTCAGCCAGTCTATCCAATGAAAAATCCGTACGCACGGGGATAAAGTGAGCCGACTTAGTCAGTCTATCGACAACAACCCAAATCGCATCCTTCTTACTTGCTGACAATGGCAGTCCGGACACAAAGTCCATTGTGACTCGATCCCATTTCCACTAGGGTATCATGATCGGCTGAAGTAATCCTGAAGGCACTTGATGTTCCGCTTTCACTTGTTGACATATTAAACATCTCGAAACAAAGTCGGAGATGTCTCGTTTCATACCATGCCAAAAAAATCGACGTTTCAAATCGTTGTACATTTTCGTACTCCCCGGGTGAATTGACATTCGGTTACAATGGGCTTCGTTCAGAATCATCGAAATGAGTTCCGAATTCCTTGGAACACACAAACGACTTCTGAACCTCAAACAATCATCATCATCAATTTGAAACTCCGGTTCCTTGTTCGGAACACACTTAGCCCGTTTTGCAACCAATTCATCATCGACTTTCTGAGCTTCACGAATTTGATGAGTCAATAATGGTTTGGCTTTTAATTCAGCTACTAACACATTGTCAGGTAGAACAGACAAGTGTACATTCATCGCTCGCAAAGCAAACAGTGATTTTCGGCTTAAGGCGTCCGCAACCACATTAGCCTTTCCCGGGTGGTAATCAATGACAAGCTCGTAATCTTTCAACAACTCAAGCCAACGCCTTTGTCGCAGATTCAAGTCTCGCTGGGTCATCAAATATTTGAGACTTTTGTGATCCGAAAATACATGGCACTTCTCACCAAACAAATAATGTCGCCATATTTTCAAAGCAAATACGATGGCAGCTAGTTCGAGATCATGGGTCGGATAATTTTTCTCATGTGGCTTTAATTGTCTCGACGCATAGGCCACCACTCGACCTTCTTGCATCAATACGCAACCCAACCCAAGTAGGGATGCGTCACTATAAATGACAAACTCTTTGCCTGATTCGGGTTGCACTAAAATTGGAGCTTCAGTCAAATAAGTTTTCAGTTGATCGAAACTTTTCTGACATTTCTCCGTCCATTCGAACTTAACATCCTTTTGAAGTAGCTTCGTCATTGGTGTGGCTATCATCGAGAAACCTTTTACAAATCATCGGTAATAACCGGCGAGCCCTAGGAAGCTCCGAACTTCGGTAATATTTCTTGGAGGTTTCCAGTTAAGTATGGCTGAAATTTTGTTCGGGTCAACTCGAATACCCGATGCGGATACCACGTGACCCAAGAAGCTAACCTCTCTTAACCAGAACTCACACTTACTGAACTTAGCATATAACTGCTTATCCCGCAAAATTTGCAACACTAGTCTCAGGTGCTCAGCATGTTCGGTCTCATCTCTTGAATAGACCAAGATGTCATCAATGAACACAACTACGAACTGATCCAAATATGGTCTGAAGATCCGATTCATCAAATCCATAAATACCGCAGGGGTATTAGTGAGCCCAAACGGCATCACTAAGAATTCGTAGTGACCATATCTCGTTCTGAAGGCAGTTTTGGGTATGTCCGAATCTCGAATTCGCAACTGATAATAGCCCGATCTCAAATCTATTTTTGAGAACACTGAGGCTCCCTTCAGTTGGTCGAACAAATCATCGATGCGTGGCAACGGATATTTGTTCTTTATCGTCACTTTATTCAGTTGACGATAGTCAATGCACAACCTCATGGTTCCGTCCTTCTTTTTCACGAACAATACTGGTGCACCCCAAGGTGAGAAACTTGGTCGAGCAAAACCTCTATCCGTCAATTCTTCCAACTGAGCTTTCAACTCTTTTAACTCAGTTGGTGCCATACGATACGGAGCTATCGAAATCGGCGTAGTCCCAGGTACAAGCTCAATACCAAACTCTACCTCCCGAACAGGTGGTAAACCCGGTAATTCTTCAGGAAAAACATCCGGGTATTCACAAACCACCGACACAGATTCGGGTTTCTTTTCTAATTCTTTGTATTCAAGTACATATGCAAGGTATGCTTCGTACCCTTTTCTTACATATTTCTGGGCCAACATTGCTGATATTACAGCTGGCAACCTCTCCAAGTCCGTAGACTCAACTCGGATTACTTCGTTATTTGCGCACCTCAAATCAATAGTCTTGCTTTTGCAATTCACAACCGCATCATGCGCGGTCAACCAATCCAAACCAAGAATAACATCAAATTCATCAAACGGCAAAAGCATCATGTCCGCCAGAAAACAGGAACCTCGAATTACTAGGGGACATTTCTTACATACTTTGTCGACAAGCACGTAACGACCCAAGGGATTTGACACCCGAATTACGAACTCAGTAGACTCAATAGGTAAAGTCTTACTGGATGCTAAGGTTTCACATATGTAAGAATGAGTAGAACCGGGGTCAATCAAAGCAATTACATTAGTATCAAAGAGAGTAAAAGTACCGGTAATAACATCAGGCGAAGAAGCATCCTCGCGGGCACGTATAGCATAAGCTCTAGCAGGCGCACGAGCCTCGGATCTGGTCGTAGCATCTCTAGATCCTCTCTGACCGCCACCAGCATTGCCCGTATTTCCAGATGGTCTACCTCGAGCAGTGGTAGCACCCGGTTTCCCACTCTGATTTACATTCTGTTCCGACAACCTCGGGCAATCTTTAATGAAGTGGTCAACTGATCCGCACTTATAACAGGAGCGGTCAGGGAATCTACAACTCCCCGAATGCCATTTACCGCAATATCGACATTTCGTTCTGTCTCGACGTTCATTCCCAACACTGGCGACCGAAGTGCCTCGTGTACCCACAGGGGGTCGATCACGATCTCGTCTAAAAAGGCCCGAAGTGCCTCTAAACTGGCCCGCATCATCTCGAAATTTCTTCGATCCCTGTTGAAGAGACTTTCCCGAGGATCTTTTACGAAACTCTCCAGTTCCCTCATCAACTTTTTGTTTTTCTTTTCTAAGCTCTTCGGCTTTACAAGCTCGCTCGACAAGTACTACAAACTCTCGTATTTCAAGAACGCCAATGAACATTTTTATATCTTCATTCAGCCCATCCTCGAAGCGTTTACACATAATAGCCTCGGACGAAACACATTCCCGAGCGTATCTACTAAGTCTAACAAATTTTCGCTCGTAATCAGTAACTGACATAGAACCTTGCTTAAGCTCAAGAAATTCCTTCCATTTTTGATCAACAAATCTCTGACTGATATACTTTTTCCGAAACTCAGTTAGGAAAAACTCCCAAGTTACTTGCTCTCGGGGCACAACAGAAGTCAGAGTACTCCACCAATAGTAGGCAGAATCACGTAGCAAGGAGATAGTACACTTTAGGCATTCATCGGGTGTACAAGATAGCTCATCGAGTACCCGGATAGTGTTGTCCAACCAAAATTCAGCTTGCTCGGCATCGTCGCTATCCGTAGCTTTAAATTCAGTAGCCCCATGTTTTCGGATTCTGTCAACTGGGGGCTTATTTGACCTTATTTGGTTAGTTACCGGAGGTATTGTAGGTGCGGGGGTTGTATTTGTCGGGAATGGAGGTTGTGGAACAGCCGTATTAGTTCGAATGTATTGGTTGAACCAATCATTCATCACGCTATAGAAAGCTTGTCTAGCTTCATCATTCGGGTTACTAGCATTAGGTTGAGAGTCCGCCGGCGCTGTCCCTTGTGCGGGAGCAGGCGCTACACTCTCAAGATCATCAGCTACCGCTCGGTCGGGATCGGGATCCATTACTATAAATAAACACATTTGCAAATGTCACAAATCACCACACTATCAAATAATCACATAAAATGGCATGTATAGCTAGACCCAACGCATTACGGTAGTCCTAGAATCGACTAAACCTGGCTCTGATACCAATCAAATGTAACACCCCGAACCCGAGACCGACACCGGAGTCGAACACGAGGTGTTAACAGACTTTAAAAATAATTTCCCAGACACTACCAATCTGCATACTATTCGTTTTAAAAATCATATCTTGAGTTCAGAAACTCGGAATCCAGTTCCATAAATTTTCTCTGAAACTAGACTCATATGCCCATATACATATTTTTTTCTAGAATTTTTGGTTGGGCCAATTAGTACAGTTTATTAGTCAAAATCTCCCATGTTACAGGGATCGACTACACTGACCTTTGCGCATTACGACTTGGATATCTCCCTGTACAGGGCTTCAATTCTGATGCCGTTTGTTTCTATAGAAACTAGACTCAGAGAGGAATCTATAAATATATGGCTTGACTCCTAATTGTCTCTGTTTAATTTATAATGAATTTCCAAAGTCGGAACAGGAAATCCAGAAACCGTTCTGGACCTGTCTCACAAGAACCTGAATATCTCTTAACATACTGTCCGTATGATTGTTTCGTTACTTTCCTATGAAAATAGATTCATCAAGGTTCGTTTACATAATTTATTCACTATTTAATTCCATTGTTACTATTTTTAGTGATTTTCCAAATCTACATCACTGCTGCTGTCAGCATCTGCCTTTAAGGTAGACTTTACCTATTTCATAGTTTCCATGATTCAACTAGCCCTTTTAGCATAAATAGCACAATTTATGATAGTGATTAATGTGACAGCCCAAAATTGACCCTAGTCGGGAAGTGGTTTCGGGACCACAAAACCGAGTCATAAAATTTAGTTAAAATTTTATTTGCATATCTTATATGTGT
Source organism: Gossypium hirsutum (assembly GCF_007990345.1). Lineage (NCBI taxonomy): Eukaryota > Viridiplantae > Streptophyta > Magnoliopsida > Malvales > Malvaceae > Gossypium > Gossypium hirsutum. Next base: position 30,649,883 of record NC_053426.1, on the reverse strand, counting down.
GATAGTACTTGTATAAAAATTTGATGTTTTAATTTTGTATTAGGAATGTGAATTTTGCTTGAAAAGATCTAGTTGAGAGACTTAGAAAATTATGATAAGTAAATAAGTAAGGACCAAATAGTATTAAAATAGGAAAGTTTGGGCTTGCATGTCAAAGTGCCCAATTCTTGATAAGTGGCCGGCCAAGCATGGTTCCATTCCTCCAAGTTTATGTTGTTTATTATTTAATATTGGTAAGTAAATTAGAATAAATAAAAGAAGGGAATTAAAAAGAAAAAAAAGATGAATAAAATAAGGGAGGAAGAAGGAGTGTTCATCCTTTTCCTTATCACAATTGCCGTACCTAGAGAAAGAAAAAGAAGAAAGTGAAGTTAAGGCATTTGGTCATCTTCAAGTTGATTAAGAAGCTCTTGAATATTCGGTGCCTAGGGGAAAAGTTTCTAAGAAGTTTGGCCATGCATGTAACTAGATTGAGGTATGTTGATATTATTCTTTGAGATTCATGTATATTTTAAGTTGTAAGTTTGAAATCTACCTAGCCATGGTTCAAATTTTGTTAATTGATGGAGATGATATTCGGCCATGAATGTTACATTCTTGGTTGGTATTTTGATGTCTTTGGTGATGAGGTATGAAGATGGTTGATTTTGAGTGTTTAATAAAAAGGATACATGAATTATTGTTAAATAATGGTCGAATGTAGCATGATTAAAGATGTGAATAAATTGAAGTTAAGGAGGTTGTCAATGAAAAATATGAGTTGGATGAGTTTTAAAGAATAAAAATTTAGGTGACTAGAGGTCAAGGACATTCGGTCAAAGGCTTGTGTGCTAGCAAAATCGGCCTAAACGTCGTTTTTATGTGTTGAATTGAGTAAGCTAGATGTTGGAACACATAAGGATTCGGCCTTCTAAAACAATAGAGATAAGTGTATGAAAGGCTAAGTTTAAGTAGTAAGGCCGAATAGGTTGTAGATAAGGCACTTGTGAGTTCTTGGCCAAGCAATTGACAAATTAAATTAGAGTTCTTGTGACGTATAATGTCAAGTCTAACTTGGTATATTTGGCCACCTAACTAAGTACATCGGTGGTGTTGAATGTAATCTTACACATTCGGCCATATGGGGTAAAAATGGGTCGAGTGTTCATGAGATGAAATTAGGTGTTTAAATGATGTTATAGTTGACATTGTGCATATATACATGCATTCGGCCATCTAATTGAGTATGAAGGTGGTGTTAAATCTAATTGTGATGCCCATTCCGAAGTATATATATATACATATATACGTATATATACATAAGTATACCCATTCGTGATGTTACCTTTAATTATGTGTATAATCGACTAAATGGGTAATTAGTGAGGATGGTTGCCGAATATACAAACATACATATGCATGTGTAATTGAATTATGAATGTTTAGTAAGATGGTTAAACTAGTTGATTTATTGATTAAGCTCAAGGAGTTAAAGGAGGAGAATCAAGCAAAGGCAAAGGAAAGATCATCGAGTAGCCGAGTTGGAACCGTCCTACCCAACACAAAGTAAGTCATTAAGCATATAGTTTGTATTAATTTAAATGATCATAACATCTATGTAATGATGCTGAATGGAATGATAAATATATATATACATGTATGTATGTGGTGATGAAAGTGTTGGATGAAGAGAAAAGAGGTGAGATGTATTGAGTTGTTGATCTCGGCACTAAGAGTGCGGGTATAAACATTTATGATCATGAGATTGGCGCTAAGTGTGCGGGTTTAAATTGTACAGCACTAAGTGTGCGAGTTTGATTATGTAGCACTAAGTGTGCGAGCTTGATTATGTAGCACTAAGTGTGCGAGTTTGATTATATAGCACTAAGTGTGCGAGTTGATTATATAGCACTGAGTGTGTGGACTTAATATATACTTTTGAATCATTATGAACACTAAGTGTGCGACATTATTGAGTCGATCACGGACAGCGGATCGGGTAAGTACCTTGAGTTCGTGACTAATAGGCGTTATGTTTATATTTGAAGTTGAGCTTGGTAAGTTTGAACCTATGTGACAATTATAATTGAAGTCACGTACATAAGATTTATCGTGGAATAGGTGAAAGGTCGTTTAGTTGTATGATTGTAACGAAAATAAAATGATGTATGAAAATGCCTCGAATATCCTATTGATTAGTATATGGAATGTGAATGCATGACATGGTATGAGATTGAACCGATAGGTTTGAGGAACTATGGTATGGTTCGGTATGGATGGAGTAACTTTGCTTCCTCTTGTGATAATGTTATTAATGGATGGTAGTGCATTGCTTATGACTTACTGAGTTATATACTCACTCGGTGTTTCCTTGTCACCTATTTTAGGTTTCTTGGACTCGTCTCTTTTTGCGTGATCGGGCCGTCATTGGAGTCATCACACCGGCTAGCAAGTTTTGGTACTTTCTTCTTAGTCGGCTTAGGAGAACATTTCGGCATGTATAGGCTATTATGTTGTGTTTGAACTTTGGTATGTAAACTTTTAGCCATGCGAAAATGGCATAAATGTTCGGTTGGGTTTGGTTTCATAACGTTAGGTCGTAAGGCTTGATAATTCGACTTTTTTTATGCCATATGTCATGGTTGAGTATTTTTGGTGTTAAAATTCATGATATGGCAATAGTGTAGTAGGGAGATGTTTGACAATGATTAGCCTTTGGCATGGCTAGTCATGATCATAATTGGTGATATGTATGATGAATTACTAGTTAGATCAAGGAGAAATCACGAAACAGGCATAGTTGCTTTCGTAACAGATGCTGGCAGCAGCAGTGACGTGAGATTGAAAAATCACTAAAAATAGTAGGAGTGGAATTAATTAATGAATAAATTATGTAATCGAAGCTTGATGAGTCTATTTTCATATAGAAGTAACGAAATGATCATATGGACAGCATGTTAAGAGATATTCAGGTTCTCGTGAGACAGGGCCAGAACGGTTTCTGGATTCCCTGTTCCGACTTTGGAAATTCATTATAAATTAACCAGAGATAATTATGAGTCATGCCATATATGTACAGATTCCTCTCTGAGTCTAGTTTCTATAGAAACAAACGGCATCAGTATTGAAGCTCTGTGGGAGATATCCAAGTCGTAATGCGCAAAGGTCAGTGTAGTCGATCCCTGTAACATGGGAGACTTTGACTAATAAACTGTACTAATTGGCCCAACCAAAAATTCTACAAAAATTCTACCATATAGGTATATGAGTCTAGTTCCAGGTCAAATTTACGGAACTGGATTTCGAGTTTCATAACTCAAGATATGATTTTTAAAGCGACTAGTACGCAGATTGGCAGCTTGTCTGGGAAATGTCAAATAAGTGGTTTGAAGTCTGTTAACACCTCGTGTTCGACTCCGGTGACGGTCTTGGGTTCGGGGTGTTACAATTTAATTGGTATCAGAGCTATGGTTTAGTCGGTTCTAGGACTACCATAGCACGTATGAGTCTAGCTATACATGCCGAATGTTAATGTTTAAATGTGTGATGACTTCTGACGGTTAAAATTTATGTTTTGATTAGTAAATGGATCCCAGTGTAGAGAGAACCTTGGCGGATGACATTGAAAGTGTAGCGGCTGCTCCTGCACAAGGGACACCGCCTGTTGAACCTCAGTCATCTGCGAATAATCAAGGTGAGGGGGCTAAACAAGCCTTCTTTACCATGATGAATGAGAGGGTCGCGCAATATGCCCGAACCAATCCGTCCGTCCAACAATTCCCGAATTTGAATAATCCACCCCAAGAGCCCGTAATGCCATCAGTCGTTGATCCTGTGAGGCTGAGTAAGCCACCTGTAGACTTGATTAGGAAGCGCGGGGCCGAGGAGTTCAGGGCCATAGTTACTGATGATGCTGAAAAGGCCGAGTTCTGGCTTGATAACACCATTCGGGTGTTTGATGAACTGTCATGCATGCCTGATGAATGTCTAAAATGTGCTATATCCTTGTTGCGGGACTCAGCCTACTATTGGTGGAGGACCCTGATTTCCATAGTCCCAAACGAACGAGTAACTTGGGACTTCTTTCAGACGGAATTTCGAAAGAAATATATTAGTCAACGGTTCATTGATCAAAAGCGTAAGGAATTCTTGGAACTCAAGCAAGGCCGTATGACAGTATCTGAATACGAACATGAATTCGTAAGACTTAGTAGGTATGCCCGGGAGTGTGTAGCTGATGAGGTTGCTATGTGCAAAAGATTCGAAGAAGGATTGAATGAAAATTTAAAGCTACTAGTGGGTATTTTGGAGATAAAAGAATTCGTAACACTAGTCGAACGAGCCTGCAAGGCGGAAGAACTTGGAAAGGAGAAGAAGAAGGCTGAATTTGAAGCTAGAGACTATCGTAAAAGATCGACGGGTAAAGCTCCGTTCTCAGCTGTAAAGAAGTTCAGGGAGGACACTAATAAGTCGAGGACGACTGCGGGAATTTCCATCAGAGCACGACCATCGACGGACTCCCGAGCTACTTCGGTAGCTAGTGTGGGCAATAATCGTCAAGAGAAACCTGAATGTCCCCAATGCGGGAGACGACACCTAGGTGAATGTTGGGGTAAGTCTACTAACAGGGCCTATTACGGATGCGGTTCGAAGGACCACTTCATTAGAGATTGCACGGAGCTTGATGAGAAGAATAAGATTCAAGGTGCAAGACCTAGTGGAGTGACAACTAGAGGTAGACCACCGAGAATTTTAGGAGGTAGGGGTGGTAGTCAGAGAGGGGCCTCTGATACGGCTGTTCGAGCCGAGAACCGTACTCCTGCTAGAGCATATGCCATTCGCGCACGAGGGGAGGCATCCTCCCCCGACGTCATCACTGGTACCTTCACTCTCTTTGATACTAATGTGATTGCATTGATTGACCCTGGCTCTACTCATTCATATGTATGCGAAACCTTAGCATCCAGTAAGACTCTACCTGTTGAGTCTACTGAGTTCGTAATTCGAGTGTCAAACCCTTTGGGTCAATGCGTACTTGTTGATAAAGTGTGTAAGAGATGCCCTCTAATAATCCGAGAATCCTGTTTTTCGGCCGATTTGATGCTTTTGCCGTTTGACGAATTTGATGTTATTCTTGGTTTGGATTGGTTGACCGCGCATGATGCGGTTGTGAATTGCAAAAGCAAGACTATTGATTTGAGGTGCGCAAATAACGAGATAATCCGAGTTGAGTCTACGGACTTAAGGGGGTTGCCAGCTGTAATATCAGCAATGTTGGCCCAGAAATATGTAAGAGAAGGGTGCGAAGCATACCTTGCATATGTACTTGATGACAAAGAATTAGAAAAGAAACCCGAATCTGTGCCGGTGGTTTGTGAATACCCGGATGTTTTTCCTGAAGAGTTACCGGGTTTGCCACCTGTTCGGGAGATAGAGTTTGGTATTGAGCTTGTACCTGGAACTACGCCAATTTCGATAGCTCCGTATCGTATGGCACTAACCGAGTTAAAGGAATTGAAAGCTCAATTGCAAGAGTTGACGGATAGAGGTTTCGCTCGACCAAGTTTCTCACCTTGGGGTGCACCAGTATTGTTCGTGAAAAAGAAGGACGGAACCATGAGGTTGTGCATTGACTATCGTCAATTGAATAAAGTGACGATAAAGAATAAATATCCATTACCGCGTATTGATGATTTGTTTGATCAACTAAAGGGAGCCTCAGTGTTTTCAAAGATAGATTTGAGATCGGGTTATTATCAGTTGCGGATTCGAGATTCGGACGTATTCAAAACTGCTTTCAGAACGAGGTACGGTCACCACGAGTTCTTAGTGATGCCGTTTGGGCTCACTAATGCCCTTACGGTATTTATGGATTTGATGAATCGGATCTTCAGACAGTATTTGGACCGGTTCGTAGTTGTGTTCATTGATGACATCTTAGTCTATTTAGGAGATGAGACCGAACATGCTGAGCACCTGAGCTTAGTGTTGCAAATTTTGCGGGATAAGAAGTTATATGCTAAGTTCAGTAAGTGTGAGTTCTGGTTAAGAGAGGTTAGCTTCTTGGGTCATGTGGTATCCGCATCGGGTATTCGAGTTGACCCGAGCAAAATTTCAGCCATACTTAATTGGAAGCCTCCAAGAAATATTACCGAAGTTCGGAGCTTTCTGGGGCTCGCCGGTTATTACCGACGATTTGTAAAAGGTTTCTCGATGATAGCCACACCAATGACGAAGCTACTTCAAAACGATGTTAAGTTCGAATGGACGGAGAAATGTCAGAAAAGCTTCGATCAACTGAAAACTCATTTGACTGAAGCTCCAATTTAGTGCAACCTGAATCAGGCAAAGAGTTTGTCATTTATAGTGACGCATCCCTACTCGGGTTGGGTTGCGTATTGATGCAAGAAGGTCGAGTTGTGGCCTATGCGTCGAGACAATTGAAGCCACACGAGAGAAATTATCCAACCCATGATCTCGAGCTAGCCGCCATCGTATTTGCTTTGAAAATATGGCGACATTATTTGTTTGGTGAAAAGTGCCATGTATTTTCGGATCACAAAAGTCTCAAATATTTGATGACTCAAAGAGACTTAAATCTGCGACAAAGACGTTGGCTTGAGTTGTTGAAAGATTACGAGCTTGTCATTGATTACCACCCGGGAAAGGCTAATGTGGTTGCGGACGCCTTAAGCCGAAAATCGCTGTTTGCTTTACGAGCGATGAATGTGCACTTGTTTGTTCTACCCGACGATGTGTTAGTAGCTGAATTAAAGGCCAAACCATCATTGATTCATCAAATTCGTGAAGCTCAGAAAGTCGACGATGAATTGGTTGCAAAACGGGCTGAATGTATTCCGAATATGGAATCCGAATTTCAAATTGATGATGACGATTGTTTGAGGTTCAGAAGTCGGTTGTGTGTTCCAAGAAATTCAGAACTCATTTCGATGATTCTGAACGAAGCTCATTGTAGCCGAATGTCAATTCACCCGGGGAGTACGAAAATGTACAACGATTTGATTAAAGATGCCGAACAGAAAGTAAGGGTAATCCGTGAAAGTCAAAAGGCAGCCACGGATCGTCAGAAATCGTATGCGGATTTGAAACGAAAAGACATTGAATATCAGGTGGGAGATAAAGTGTTTCTTAAAGTTTCGCCTTGGAAAAAGGTACTCAGATTTGGCCGAAAAGGCAAGTTGAGTCCGAGATTCATTGGGCCATACGAAATATCCGAACGAGTCGGTCCAGTTGCGTATCGATTGAATTTACCCCCTGAACTTGAAAAGATTCACGACGTCTTTCATGTTTCGATGCTTTGACGCTATAGATCTGATCCTTCGCACATAATTAGTCCGTCGGAGGTTGAAATTCAAACCGATATGAGTTATGAAGAAGAGCCGATGCGTATCCTAGCTCGTGAAGTGAAGGGGTTGCGAAACAAAAGGGTTCCGTTAGTAAAGGTGTTATGGCTCAAACACAGGATCGAGGAAGCTACTTGGGAAACCGAGAGCTCGATGAAAGAACGATACCCAAACCTATTTACCGGTAAGATTTTCAAGGACGAAAATTTCTTGAGTGGGGGAGAGTTGTGACAGCCCAAAATTGACCCTAGTCGGGAAGTGGTTTCGGGACCACAAAACCGAGTCATAAAATTTAGTTAAAATTTTATTTGCATATCTTATATGTGTGATAGTACTTGTATAAAAATTTGATGTTTTAATTTTGTATTAGGAATGTGAATTTTGCTTGAAAGGATCTAGTTGAGAGACTTAGAAAATTATGATAGGTAAATAAGTAAGGACCAAATAGTATTAAAATAGGAAAGTTTGGGTTTGCATGTCAAAGTGCCCAATTCTTGATAAGTGGCCGGCCAAGCATGGTTCCATTCTCCAAGTTTATGTTGTTATTATTAATATTGGTAAGTAAATTAGAATAAATAAAGAAGGGAATAAAAAGAAAAAAGGATGAATAAAATAAGGGAGGAAGAAGGAGTGTTCATCCTTTTCCTTATCACAATTGCCGTACCTAAAGAAAGAAAAAGAAGAAAGTGAAGTTAAGGCATTTGGTCATCTTCAAGTTGATTAAGAAGCTCTTGAATATTCGGTGCCTAGGGGAAAAGTTTCTAAGAAGTTTGGCCATGCATGTAACTAGATTGAGGTATGTTGATATTATTCTTTGAGATTCATGTATATTTTAAGTTGTAAGTTTGAAATCTACCTAGCCATGGTTCAAATTTTGTTAATTGATGGAGATGATATTCGGCCATGAATGTTACATTCTTGGTTGGTATTTTGATGTCTTTGGTGATGAGGTATGAAGATGGTTGATTTTGAGTGTTTAATAAAAGGATACATGAATTATTGTTAATAATGGTCGAATGTAGCATGATTAAAGATGTGAATAAATTGAAGTTAAGGAGGTTGTCAATGAAAATATGAGTTGGATGGGTTTTAAAGAATAAAATTTAGGTGACTAGAGGTCAAGGACATTCGGTCAAAGGCTTGTGTGCTAGCAAAATCGGCCTAAATGTCATTTTGATGTGTTGAATTGAGTAAGCTAGATGTTGGAACACATAAGGATTCGGCCTTCTAAAACAATAGAGATAAGTGTATGAAAGGCTAAGTATAAGTAGTAAGGCCGAATAGGTTGTAGATAAGGCACTTGTGAGTTCTTGGCCAAGCAATTGACAAATTAAATTAGAGTTCTTGTGACGTATAATGTCAAGTCTAACTTGGTATATTTGGCCACCTAACTAAGTACATCGGTGGTGTTGAATGTAATCTTACACATTCGGCCATATGGGGTAAAAATGGGTCGAGTGTTCATGAGATGAAATTAGGTGTTTAAATGATGTTATAGTTGACATTGTGCATATATACATGCATTCGGCCATCTAATTGAGTATGAAGGTGGTGTTAAATCTAATTGTGATGCCCATTCCGAAGTATATATATATATACATATATATGTATATATACATAAGTATAGCCATTCGTGATGTTACCTTTAATTATGTGTATAATCGACTAAATGGGTAATTAGTGAGGATGGTTGCCGAATATACAAACATACATATGCATGTGTAATTGAATTATGAATGTTTAGCAAGATGGTTAAACTAGTTGATTTATTGATTAAGCTCAAGGAGTTAAAGGAGGAGAATCAAGCAAAGGCAAAGAAAAGATCATCGAGTAGCCGAGTTGGAACCGTCCTACCCAACACAAAGTAAGTCATTAAGCATATAGTTTGTATTAATTTAAATGATCATAACGTCTATGTAATGATGCTGAATGGAATGATAAATATATATATACATGTATGTATGTGGTGATGAAAGTGTTGGATGAAGAGAAAGAGGTGAGATGTATTGAGTTGTTGATCTCGGCACTAGAGTGCGGGTATAAACATTTATGATCATGAGATTGGCGCTAAGTGTGCGAGTTTGATTATGTAGCACTAAGTGTGCGAGCTTGATTATGTAGCACTAAGTGTGCGAGTTTGATTATATAGCACTAAGTGTGCGAGTTGATTATATAGCACTGAGTGTGCGGACTTAATATATACTTTTGAATCATTATGAACACTAAGTGTGCGACATTATTGAGTCGATCATGGACAGCGGATCGGGTAAGTACCTTGAGTTCGTGACTAATAGGCGTTATGTTTATATTTGAAGTTGAGCTTGGTAAGTTTGAACCTATGTGACAATTATAATTGAAGTCACGTACATAAGATTTATCGTGGAATAGGTGAAAGGTCGTTTAGTTGTATGATTGTAACGAAAATAAATGATGTATGAAAATGCCTCAAATATCCTATTGATTAGTATATGGAATGTGAATGCATGACTTGGTATGAGATTGAACCGATAGGTTTGAGGAACTATGGTATGGTTCGGTATGGATGGAGTAACTAGCCTCGTTCCATTTTGCTTCCTCTTGTGATAATGTTATTAATGGATGGTAGTGCATTGCTTATGACTTACTGAGTTATATACTAACTCGGTGTTTCCTTGTCACCTATTTTAGGTTTCTTGGACTCGTCTCTTTTTGCGTGATCGGGCCGTCATTGGAGTCATCACACCGGCTAGCAAGTTTTGGTACTTTCTTCTTAGTCGGCTTAGGAGAACATTTCGGCATGTATAGGCTATTATGTTGTGTTTGAACTTTGGTATGTAAACTTTTAGCCATGCGAAAATGGCATAAATGTTCGGTTGGGTTTGGTTTCATAACGTTAGGTCGTAAGTCTTGATAATTCGACTTTTTTTATGCCATATGTCATGGTTAATTATTTTTGGTGTTAAAATTCATGATATGGCAATAGTGTAGTAGGGAGATGTTTGACAATGATTAGCCTTTGGCATGGCTAGTCATGATCATAATTGGTGTATGTATGATGAATTACTAGTTAGATCAAGGAGAAATCACGAAATAGGCATAGTTGCTTTCGTAACAGATGCTGGCAGCAGCAGTGACGTGAGATTGAAAATCACTAAA